>NW_027675651.1:102500-170000 GCF_965601325.2 Salmo salar
CAACACACACACACACACCGACAACACAGACACACACACACACCGACAACACACACACACACCGACAACACACACAAACACACTGACAACACACACACACACACCGATAACACACACACACACCGACAACACACACACACAGACAACACACACACAGACACACCGACAACACACACACAAACACACCGAGAACACAGACACACACACACACCGACAACACACACACACACACACACACCGACAACACACACACACACACACACACACACACACACAAACACCGACAACACACACACACACACCGACAACACACACACACACACACCGACAACACACACACACACAACACACACACACACACACCGACAACACCCACACACACCGACAACACACACACACACACTGACAACACACACACACACACCGACAACACACACACACACACACCGACAACACACACACACCGACAACACACACACACACACCGACAACACACACACACACACACACCGACAACACACACACACACACCGACAACACACACACACACACAACGACAACAAACACACACACACACCGACAACACACACACACACAACACACACACACACACCGACAACACACACACACACACACCGACAACACACACACACCGACAACACACACACACACCGACAACACACACACACAGACAACACACACACAGACACACCGACAACACACACACAAACACACCGAGAACACAGACACACACACACACCGACAACACACACACACACACACACACCGACAACACACACACACACACACACACACACACACAAACACCGACAACACACACACACACACCGACAACACACACACACACACACCGACAACACACACACACCGACAACACACACACACACACCGACAACACACACACACACACACACCGACAACACACACACACACACCGACAACACACACACACACACAACGACAACAAACACACACACACACCGACAACACACACACACACAACACACACACACACACCGACAACACACACACACACACACCGACAACACACACACACCGACAACACACACACACACACACACCGACAACACACACACACACACCGACAACACACACACACACACAACGACAACAAACACACACACACACCGACAACACACACACACACAACACACACACACACACCGACAACACACACTCACACACACCGACAACACACACACACACACACCGACAACACACACACACACACCGACAACACAGACACACACACACACCGACAACACACACACACACCGACAACACACACAAACACACTGACAACACACACACACACACCGATAACACACACACACACCGACAACACACACACACAGACAACACACACACAGACACACCGACAACACACACACAAACACACCGAGAACACAGACACACACACACACCGACAACACACACACACACACACACACCGACAACACACACACACACACACACACACACACACAAACACCGACAACACACACACACACACCGACAACACACACACACACACACCGACAACACACACACACACAACACACACACACACACACCGACAACACCCACACACACCGACAACACACACACACACACTGACAACACACACACACACACCGACAACACACACACACACACACCGACAACACACACACACCGACAACACACACACACACACCGACAACACACACACACACACACACCGACAACACACACACACACACCGACAACACACACACACACACAACGACAACAAACACACACACACACCGACAACACACACACACACACAACACACACACACACACCGACAACACACACACACACACACCGACAACACACACACACCGACAACACACACACACACCGACAACACACACACACAGACAACACACACACAGACACACCGACAACACACACACAAACACACCGAGAACACAGACACACACACACACCGACAACACACACACACACACACACACCGACAACACACACACACACACACACACACACAAACACCGACAACACACACACACACACCGACAACACACACACACACACACCGACAACACACACACACACAACACACACACACACACACCGACAACACCCACACACACCGACAACACACACACACACACTGACAACACACACACACACACCGACAACACACACACACACACACCGACAACACACACACACCGACAACACACACACACACACCGACAACACACACACACACACACACCGACAACACACACACACACACCGACAACACACACACACACACAACGACAACAAACACACACACACACCGACAACACACACACACACAACACACACACACACACCGACAACACACACACACACACACCGACAACACACACACACCGACAACACACACACACACACCGACAACACACACACACACCGACAACACACACACACACACACACACACCGACAACACACACACACACAACACACACACACACACCGACAACACACACACACACACCGACAACAAACACACACACACCGACAACACACACACACACAACACACACACACACACCGACAACACACACACACACACACCGACAACACACACACACCGACAACACACACACACACACCGACAACACACACACACACACCGACAACACACACACACACCGACAACACACACACACACACACACCGACAACACACACTCACACACACACCGACAAAACACACACACACACACACACACACACACACAAACACCGACAACACACACACACACACCGACAACACACACACACACACACCGACAACACACACACACACCGACAACACACACAAACACACTGACAACACACACACACACACCGATAACACACACACACACCGACAACACACACACACAGACAACACACACACAGACACACCGACAACACACACACAAACACACCGAGAACACAGACACACACACACACCGACAACACCCACACACACACACACACCGACAACACACACACACACACACACACACACACACAAACACCGACAACACACACACACACACCGACAACACACACACACACACACCGACAACACACACACACACAACACACACACACACACACCGACAACACCCACACACACCGACAACACACACACACACACTGACAACACACACACACACACCGACAACACACACACACACACACCGACAACACACACACACCGACAACACACACACACACACCGACAACACACACACACACACACACCGACAACACACACACACACACCGACAACACACACACACACACAACGACAACAAACACACACACACACCGACAACACACACACACACAACACACACACACACACCGACAACACACACACACACACACCGACAACACACACACACCGACAACACACACACACACCGACAACACACACACACAGACAACACACACACAGACACACCGACAACACACACACAAACACACCGAGAACACAGACACACACACACACCGACAACACACACACACACACACACACCGACAACACACACACACACACACACACACACACACAAACACCGACAACACACACACACACACCGACAACACACACACACACACACCGACAACACACACACACACAACACACACACACACACACCGACAACACCCACACACACCGACAACACACACACACACACTGACAACACACACACACACACCGACAACACACACACACACACACACCGACAACACACACACACCGACAACACACACACACACACCGACAACACACACACACACACACACCGACAACACACACACACACACCGACAACACACACACACACACAACGACAACAAACACACACACACAACGACAACAAACACACACACACACCGACAACACACACACACACAACACACACACACACACCGACAACACACACACACACACACCGACAACACACACACACCGACAACACACACACACACACCGACAACACACACACACACCGACAACACACACACACACACACACACACCGACAACACACACACACACAACACACACACACACACCGACAACACACACACACACACCGACAACAAACACACACACACCGACAACACACACACACACAACACACACACACACACCGACAACACACACACACACACACCGACAACACACACACACCGACAACACACACACACACACCGACAACACACACACACACACCGACAACACACACACACACCGACAACACACACACACACACACACCGACAACACACACTCACCGACAACACACACACACACACCGACAACACACACACACACACACACCGACAACACACACACACACACCGACAACACACACACACACACAACGACAACAAACACACACACACAACGACAACAAACACACACACACACCGACAACACACACACACACAACACACACACACACACCGACAACACACACACACACACACCGACAACACACACACACCGACAACACACACACACACACACCGACAACACACACACACCGACAACACACACACACACACCGACAACACACACACACACACCGACAACACACACACACACCGACAACACACACACACACACACACCGACAACACACACTCACACACACACCGACAAAACACACACACACACACACACACACACACACAAACACCGACAACACACACACACACACCGACAACACACACACACACACACCGACAACACACACACACACCGACAACACACACAAACACACTGACAACACACACACACACACCGATAACACACACACACACCGACAACACACACACACAGACAACACACACACAGACACACCGACAACACACACACAAACACACCGAGAACACAGACACACACACACACCGACAACACACACACACACACACACACCGACAACACACACACACACACACACACACACACACAAACACCGACAACACACACACACACACCGACAACACACACACACACACACCGACAACACACACACACACAACACACACACACACACACCGACAACACCCACACACACCGACAACACACACACACACACTGACAACACACACACACACACCGACAACACACACACACACACACCGACAACACACACACACCGACAACACACACACACACACCGACAACACACACACACACACACACCGACAACACACACACACACACCGACAACACACACACACACACAACGACAACAAACACACACACACACCGACAACACACACACACACAACACACACACACACACCGACAACACACACACACACACACCGACAACACACACACACCGACAACACACACACACACCGACAACACACACACACAGACAACACACACACAGACACACCGACAACACACACACAAACACACCGAGAACACAGACACACACACACACCGACAACACACACACACACACACACACCGACAACACACACACACACACACACACACACACACAAACACCGACAACACACACACACACACCGACAACACACACACACACACACCGACAACACACACACACACAACACACACACACACACACCGACAACACCCACACACACCGACAACACACACACACACACTGACAACACACACACACACACCGACAACACACACACACACACACACCGACAACACACACACACCGACAACACACACACACACACCGACAACACACACACACACACACACCGACAACACACACACACACACCGACAACACACACACACACACAACGACAACAAACACACACACACAACGACAACAAACACACACACACACCGACAACACACACACACACAACACACACACACACACCGACAACACACACACACACACACCGACAACACACACACACCGACAACACACACACACACACCGACAACACACACACACACCGACAACACACACACACACACACACACACCGACAACACACACACACACAACACACACACACACACCGACAACACACACACACACACCGACAACAAACACACACACACCGACAACACACACACACACAACACACACACACACACCGACAACACACACACACACACACCGACAACACACACACACCGACAACACACACACACACACCGACAACACACACACACACACCGACAACACACACACACACCGACAACACACACACACACACACACCGACAACACACACTCACCGACAACACACACACACACACCGACAACACACACACACACACACACCGACAACACACACACACACACCGACAACACACACACACACACAACGACAACAAACACACACACACAACGACAACAAACACACACACACACCGACAACACACACACACACAACACACACACACACACCGACAACACACACACACACACACCGACAACACACACACACCGACAACACACACACACACACACCGACAACACACACACACCGACAACACACACACACACACCGACAACACACACACACACACCGACAACACACACACACACCGACAACACACACACACACACACACCGACAACACACACTCACACACACACCGACAAAACACACACACACACACACACACACACACACAAACACCGACAACACACACACACACACCGACAACACACACACACACACACCGACAACACACACACACACACCGACAACACACACACACACACCGACAACACACACACACACACACACACACCAACAACACACACACACACACCGACAACAAACACACACACACCGACAACACACACACACACACCGACAACACACACACACACACACACCGACAACACACACACACACACCGACAACACACACACACACACACCGACAACACACACACACACACACTGACAACACACACACACACACACACAGACAACACACACACACACACCGACAACACCCACACACACCGACAACACACACACACACACCGACAACACACACACACACACACCGACAACACACACACACACACCGACAACACAGACACACACACACACCGACAACACACACACACACCGACAACACACACAAACACACTGACAACACACACACACACACCGATAACACACACACACACCGACAACACACACACACAGACAACACACACACAGACACACCGACAACACACACACAAACACACCGAGAACACAGACACACACACACACCGACAACACACACACACACACACACACCGACAACACACACACACACACACACACACACACACAAACACCGACAACACACACACACACACCGACAACACACACACACACACACCGACAACACACACACACACAACACACACACACACACACCGACAACACCCACACACACCGACAACACACACACACACACTGACAACACACACACACACACCGACAACACACACACACACACACCGACAACACACACACACCGACAACACACACACACACACCGACAACACACACACACACACACACCGACAACACACACACACACACCGACAACACACACACACACACAACGACAACAAACACACACACACACCGACAACACACACACACACAACACACACACACACAACACACACACACACACCGACAACACACACACACACACACCGACAACACACACACACCGACAACACACACACACACACCGACAACACACACACACACACCGACAACACACACACACACCGACAACACACACACACACACACACCGACAACACACACTCACACACACACCGACAAAACACACACACACACACACACACACACACACACAAACACCGACAACACACACACACACACCGACAACACACACACACACACACCGACAACACACACACACACCGACAACACACACAAACACACTGACAACACACACACACACACCGATAACACACACACACACCGACAACACACACACACAGACAACACACACACAGACACACCGACAACACACACACAAACACACCGAGAACACAGACACACACACACACCGACAACACACACACACACACACACACCGACAACACACACACACACACACACACACACACACACACAAACACCGACAACACACACACACACACCGACAACACACACACACACACACCGACAACACACACACACACAACACACACACACACACACCGACAACACCCACACACACCGACAACACACACACACACACTGACAACACACACACACACACCGACAACACACACACACACACACCGACAACACACACACACCGACAACACACACACACACACCGACAACACACACACACACACACACCGACAACACACACACACACACCGACAACACACACACACACACAACGACAACAAACACACACACACACCGACAACACACACACACACAACACACACACACACACCGACAACACACACACACACACACCGACAACACACACACACCGACAACACACACACACACCGACAACACACACACACAGACAACACACACACAGACACACCGACAACACACACACAAACACACCGAGAACACAGACACACACACACACCGACAACACACACACACACACACACACCGACAACACACACACACACACACACACACACACACAAACACCGACAACACACACACACACACCGACAACACACACACACACACACCGACAACACACACACACACAACACACACACACACACACCGACAACACCCACACACACCGACAACACACACACACACACACTGACAACACACACACACACACCGACAACACACACACACACACACCGACAACACACACACACCGACAACACACACACACACACCGACAACACACACACACACACACACCGACAACACACACACACACACCGACAACACACACACACACACAACGACAACAAACACACACACACACCGACAACACACACACACACAACACACACACACACACCGACAACACACACACACACACACCGACAACACACACACACCGACAACACACACACACACACCGACAACACACACACACACCGACAACACACACACACACACACACACACCGACAACACACACACACACAACACACACACACACACCGACAACACACACACACACACCGACAACAAACACACACACACCGACAACACACACACACACAACACACACACACACACCGACAACACACACACACACACACCGACAACACACACACACCGACAACACACACACACACACCGACAACACACACACACACACCGACAACACACACACACACCGACAACACACACACACACACACACCGACAACACACACTCACACACACACCGACAAAACACACACACACACACACACACACACACACAACACCGACAACACACACACACACACCGACAACACACACACACACCGACAACACACACACACACACCGACAACACACACACACACACCGACAACACACACACACACACACACACACACCAACAACACACACACACACACCGACAACAAACACACACACACCGACAACACACACACACACACCGACAACACACACACACACACACACCGACAACACACACACACACACCGACAACACACACACACACACACCGACAACACACACACACACACACTGACAACACACACACACACACACACAGACAACACACACACACACACCGACAACACCCACACACACCGACAACACACACACACACACCGACAACACACACACACACACACACCAGCAACACACTCACACACACCGACAACACACACACACACACACCGACAACACACACACACACACCGACAACACAGACACACACACACACCGACAACACACACACACACCGACAACACACACAAACACACTGACAACACACACACACACACCGATAACACACACACACACCGACAACACACACACACAGACAACACACACACAGACACACCGACAACACACACACAAACACACCGAGAACACAGACACACACACACACCGACAACACACACACACACACACACACCGACAACACACACACACACACACACACACACACACAAACACCGACAACACACACACACACACACCGACAACACACACACACACACACCGACAACACACACACACACAACACACACACACACACACCGACAACACCCACACACACCGACAACACACACACACACACTGACAACACACACACACACACCGACAACACACACACACACACACCGACAACACACACACACCGACAACACACACACACACACCGACAACACACACACACACACACACCGACAACACACACACACACACCGACAACACACACACACACACAACGACAACAAACACACACACACACCGACAACACACACACACACAACACACACACACACACCGACAACACACACACACACACACCGACAACACACACACACCGACAACACACACACACACACCGACAACACACACACACACCGACAACACACACACACACACACACACACCGACAACACACACACACACAACACACACACACACACCGACAACACACACACACACACACCGACAACAAACACACACACACCGACAACACACACACACACAACACACACACACACACCGACAACACACACACACACACACCGACAACACACACACACCGACAACACACACACACACACCGACAACACACACACACACACCGACAACACACACACACACCGACAACACACACACACACACACACACACACACACCGACAACACACACACACCGACAACACACACACACACACACAAACACACCAACAACACACACACACACCGACAACACACACACACACACACCGACAACACACACACACACCGACAACACACACACACACACCGACAACACACACACACCGACAACACACACACACACACACCGACAACACACACACACACACACCGACAACACACACACACACACACCGACAACACACACACACACACACACACCGACAACACACACACACACACCGACAACACACACACACACACACACACACTGACAACACACACACACACACTCACACACCGACAACACACACACACACACACACCGACAACACACACACACACCGACAACACACACACACCGACAACACACACACACACACACACACCGACAACACACACACACACACCGACAACACACACACACACAACACACACACACACACCAACAACACACACACACACACACCGACAACACACACACACACACACACCGACAACACACACACACACACACACCGACAACACACACACACCGACAACACACACACACACACACACACACCGACAACACACACACAAACATACTGACAACACACACACACACAACACACACACACACCGACAACACCCACACACACCGACAACACACACACACACACTGACAACACACACACACACACCGACAACACACACACACACACACCGACAACACACACACACCGACAACACACACACACACACCGACAACACACACACACACACACACCGACAACACACACACACACACCGACAACACACACACACACACAACGACAACAAACACACACACACACCGACAACACACACACACACAACACACACACACACACCGACAACACACACACACAGACACCGACAACACACACACACCGACAACACACACACACACACCGACAACACACACACACACACACACCGACAACACACACACACACACCGACAACACACACACACACACAACGACAACAAACACACACACACACCGACAACACACACACACACAACACACACACACACACCGACAACACACACACACACACACCGACAACACACACACACCGACAACACACACACACACACCGACAACACACACACACACCGACAACACACACACACACAACACACACACACACACACCGACAACACCCACACACACCGACAACACACACACACACACTGACAACACACACACACACACCGACAACACACACACACACACACCGACAACACACACACACCGACAACACACACACACACACCGACAACACACACACACACACACACCGACAACACACACACACACACCGACAACACACACACACACACAACGACAACAAACACACACACACACCGACAACACACACACACACAACACACACACACACACCGACAACACACACACACACACACCGACAACACACACACACCGACAACACACACACACACACCGACAACACACACACACACCGACAACACACACACACACACACACACACCGACAACACACACACACACAACACACACACACACACCGACAACACACACACACACACCGACAACAAACACACACACACCGACAACACACACACACACAACACACACACACACACCGACAACACACACACACACACACCGACAACACACACACACCGACAACACACACACACACACCGACAACACACACACACACACCGACAACACACACACACACCGACAACACACACACACACACACACCGACAACACACACTCACACACACACCGACAAAACACACACACACACACACACACACACACACAAACACCGACAACACACACACACACACCGACAACACACACACACACACACCGACAACACACACACACACACCGACAACACACACACACACACCGACAACACACACACACACACACACACACCAACAACACACACACACACACCGACAACAAACACACACACACCGACAACACACACACACACACCGACAACACACACACACACACACACCGACAACACACACACACACACCGACAACACACACACACACACACCGACAACACACACACACACACACTGACAACACACACACACACACACACAGACAACACACACACACACACCGACAACACCCACACACACCGACAACACACACACACACACCGACAACACACACACACACACACACCAGCAACACACTCACACACACCGACAACACACACACACACACACCGACAACACACACACACACACCGACAACACAGACACACACACACACCGACAACACACACACACACCGACAACACACACAAACACACTGACAACACACACACACACACCGATAACACACACACACACCGACAACACACACACACAGACAACACACACACAGACACACCGACAACACACACACAAACACACCGAGAACACAGACACACACACACACCGACAACACACACACACACACACACACCGACAACACACACACACACACACACACACACACACAAACACCGACAACACACACACACACACCGACAACACACACACACACACACCGACAACACACACACACACAACACACACACACACACACCGACAACACCCACACACACCGACAACACACACACACACACTGACAACACACACACACACACCGACAACACACACACACACACACCGACAACACACACACACCGACAACACACACACACACACCGACAACACACACACACACACACACCGACAACACACACACACACACCGACAACACACACACACACACAACGACAACAAACACACACACACACCGACAACACACACACACACAACACACACACACACACCGACAACACACACACACACACACCGACAACACACACACACCGACAACACACACACACACACCGACAACACACACACACACCGACAACACACACACACACACACACACACCGACAACACACACACACACAACACACACACACACACCGACAACACACACACACACACACCGACAACAAACACACACACACCGACAACACACACACACACAACACACACACACACACCGACAACACACACACACACACACCGACAACACACACACACCGACAACACACACACACACACCGACAACACACACACACACACCGACAACACACACACACACCGACAACACACACACACACACACACACACACACACACCGATAACACACACACACCGACAACACACACACACACACACAAACACACCAACAACACACACACACACCGACAACACACACACACACACACCTACAACACACACACACACCGACAACACACACACACACACCGACAACACACACACACCGACAACACACACACACACACACCGACAACACACACACACACACACCGACAACACACACACACACACACCGACAACACACACACACACACACACACCGACAACACACACACACACACCGACAACACACACACACACACACACACACTGACAACACACACACACACACTCACACACCGACAACACACACACACACACACACACCGACAACACACACACACACCGACAACACACACACACCGACAACACACACACACACACACACACCGACAACACACACACACACACCGACAACACACACACACACAACACACACACACACACCAACAACACACACACACACACACCGACAACACACACACACACACACACCGACAACACACACACACACACACACCGACAACACACACACACCGACAACACACACACACACACACACACACCGACAACACACACACAAACATACTGACAACACACACACACACAACACACACACACACACACCGACAACACCCACACACACCGACAACACACACACACACACTGACAACACACACACACACACCGACAACACACACACACACACACCGACAACACACACACACCGACAACACACACACACACACCGACAACACACACACACACACACACCGACAACACACACACACACACCGACAACACACACACACACACAACGACAACAAACACACACACACACCGACAACACACACACACACAACACACACACACACACCGACAACACACACACACAGACACCGACAACACACACACACCGACAACACACACACACACACCGACAACACACACACACACACACACCGACAACACACACACACACACCGACAACACACACACACACACAACGACAACAACACACACACACACCGACAACACACACACACACAACACACACACACACACCGACAACACACACACACACACACCGACAACACACACACACCGACAACACACACACACACACCGACAACACACACACACACCGACAACACACACACACACACACACACACCGACAACACACACACACACAACACACACACACACACCGACAACACACACACACACACACCGACAACAAACACACACACACCGACAACACACACACACACAACACACACACACACACCGACAACACACACACACACACACCGACAACACACACACACCGACAACACACACACACACACCGACAACACACACACACACACCGACAACACACACACACACCGACAACACACACACACACACACACACACACACACCGACAACACACACACACCGACAACACACACACACACACACCGACAACACCCACACACACCGACAACACACACACACACACTGACAACACACACACACACACCGACAACACACACACACACACACCGACAACACACACACACCGACAACACACACACACACACCGACAACACACACACACACACACACCGACAACACACACACACACACCGACAACACACACACACACACAACGACAACAAACACACACACACACCGACAACACACACACACACAACACACACACACACACCGACAACACACACACACACACACCGACAACACACACACACCGACAACACACACACACACACCGACAACACACACACACACCGACAACACACACACACACACACACACACCGACAACACACACACACACAACACACACACACACACCGACAACACACACACACACACACCGACAACAAACACACACACACCGACAACACACACACACACAACACACACACACACACCGACAACACACACACACACACACCGACAACACACACACACCGACAACACACACACACACACCGACAACACACACACACACACCGACAACACACACACACACCGACAACACACACACACACACACACACACACACACACCGATAACACACACACACCGACAACACACACACACACACACAAACACACCAACAACACACACACACACCGACAACACACACACACACACACCTACAACACACACACACACCGACAACACACACACACCGACAACACACACACACCGACAACACACACACACACACACCGACAACACACACACACACACACCGACAACACACACACACACACACCGACAACACACACACACACACACACACCGACAACACACACACACACACCGACAACACACACACACACACACACACACTGACAACACACACACACACACTCACACACCGACAACACACACACACACACACACCGACAACACACACACACACCGACAACACACACACACCGACAACACACACACACACACACACACCGACAACACACACACACACACCGACAACACACACACACACAACACACACACACACACCAACAACACACACACACACACACACCGACAACACACACACACACACACACCGACAACACACACACACACACACACCGACAACACACACACACCGACAACACACACACACACACACACACACACCGACAACACACACACAAACACACTGACAACACACACACACACAACACACACACACACACACCGACAACACCCACACACACCGACAACACACACACACACACTGACAACACACACACACACACCGACAACACACACACACACACACCGACAACACACACACACCGACAACACACACACACACACCGACAACACACACACACACACACACCGACAACACACACACACACACCGACAACACACACACACACACAACGACAACAACACACACACACACCGACAACACACACACACACAACACACACACACCGACAACACACACACACAGACACCGACAACACACACACACCGACAACACACACACACACACCGACAACACACACACACACACACACCGACAACACACACACACACACCGACAACACACACACACACACAACGACAACAAACACACACACACACCGACAACACACACACACACAACACACACACACACACCGACAACACACACACACACACACCGACAACACACACACACCGACAACACACACACACACACCGACAACACACACACACACCGACAACACACACACACACACACACACACCGACAACACACACACACACAACACACACACACACACCGACAACACACACACACACACACCGACAACAAACACACACACACCGACAACACACACACACACAACACACACACACACCGACAACACACACACACACACACCGACAACACACACACACCGACAACACACACACACACACCGACAACACACACACACACACCGACAACACACACACACACCGACAACACACACACACACACACACACACACACACACACCGATAACACACACACACCGACAACACACACACACACACACAAACACACCAACAACACACACACACACCGACAACACACACACACACACACCTACAACACACACACACACCGACAACACACACACACACACCGACAACACACACACACCGACAACACACACACACACACACCGACAACACACACACACACACACCGACAACACACACACACACACACACCGACAACACACACACACACACACACACCGACAACACACACACACACACCGACAACACACACACACACACACACACACTGACAACACACACACACACACTCACACACCGACAACACACACACACACACACACCGACAACACACACACACACCGACAACACACACACACCGACAACACACACACACACACACACACCGACAACACACACACACACACCGACAACACACACACACACAACACACACACACACACCGACAACACACACACACACACACCGACAACACACACACACACACACACCGACAACACACACACACACAGACACCGACAACACACACACACCGACAACACACACACACACACACACACCGACAACACACACACAAACATACTGACAACACACACACACACAACACACACACACACACACCGACAACACCCACACACACCGACAACACACACACACACACTGACAACACACACACACACACCGACAACACACACACACACACACCGACAACACACACACACCGACAACACACACACACACACCGACAACACACACACACACACACACCGACAACACACACACACACACCGACAACACACACACACACACAACGACAACAAACACACACACACACCGACAACACACACACACACAACACACACACACACACCGACAACACACACACACAGACACCGACAACACACACACACCGACAACACACACACACACACCGACAACACACACACACACCGACAACACACACACACACACACACACACCGACAACACACACACACACACACCGAAACACACACACACCGACAACACACACACACACACACACCGACAACACACACACACACACCGACAACACACACACACACACAACGACAACAAACACACACACACACCGACAACACACACACACACAACACACACACACACACCGACAACACACACACACACACACCGACAACACACACACACCGACAACACACACACACACACCGACAACACACACACACACCGACAACACACACACACACACACACACACCGACAACACACACACACACAACACACACACACACACCGACAACACACACACACACACACCGACAACAAACACACACACACCGACAACACACACACACACAACACACACACACACCGACAACACACACACACACACACCGACAACACACACACACCGACAACACACACACACACACCGACAACACACACACACACACCGACAACACACACACACACCGACAACACACACACACACACACACACACACACACACACCGATAACACACACACACCGACAACACACACACACACACACAAACACACCACAACACACACACACACCGACAACACACACACACACACACCTACAACACACACACACACCGACAACACACACACACACACCGACAACACACACACACCGACAACACACACACACACACACCGACAACACACACACACACACACCGACAACACACACACACACACACACCGACAACACACACACACACACACACACCGACAACACACACACACACACCGACAACACACACACACACACACACACACTGACAACACACACACACACACTCACACACCGACAACACACACACACACACACACCGACAACACACACACACACCGACAACACACACACACCGACAACACACACACACACACACACACCGACAACACACACACACACACCGACAACACACACACACACAACACACACACACACACCGACAACACACACACACACACACCGACAACACACACACACACACACACCGACAACACACACACACACAGACACCGACAACACACACACACCGACAACACACACACACACACACACACCGACAACACACACACAAACATACTGACAACACACACACACACAACACACACACACACACACCGACAACACCCACACACACCGACAACACACACACACACACTGACAACACACACACACACACCGACAACACACACACACACACACCGACAACACACACACACCGACAACACACACACACACACCGACAACACACACACACACACACACCGACAACACACACACACACACCGACAACACACACACACACACAACGACAACAAACACACACACACACCGACAACACACACACACACAACACACACACACACACCGACAACACACACACACAGACACCGACAACACACACACACCGACAACACACACACACACACCGACAACACACACACACACCGACAACACACACACACACACACACACACCGACAACACACACACACACACACCGATAACACACACACACCGACAACACACACACACACACACACACACCGACAACACACACACACACACACACCGATAACACACACACACCGACAACACACACACACACAAACACACCAACAACACACACACACACACCGACAACACACACACACACACACACCTACAACACACACACACACACCGACAACACACACACACACACACCGACAACACACACACACAAACACACCGACAACACACACACACACACACACCGACAACACACACACACACACACTGACAACACACACACACACACACACACACACACCGACAACACACACACACCGACAACACACACACACACAAACACCAGCAACACACACACACCGACAACACACACACACACACACACCGACAACACACACACACACACCGACAACACACACACACACACACACCGACAACACACACACACACACACACTGACAACACACACACACACACACACCGACAACACACACACACACACACACACACACCGACAACACACACACACACACCGACAACACACACACACACACCGACAACACACACACACCGACAACACACACACACACACACACCGACAACACACACACACACCGACAACACACACACACACAACACACACACCGACAACACACACACACACCGACAACACACACACACACACACCGACAACACACACACACACACCGACAACACACACACACACACACACACACCGACTACACACCCACACACCGACAACACACACACACACACACACACCGACAACACACACACCGACAACACACACACACCGACAACTCACACACACACACCGACAACACACACACACACCGACAACACACACACACACAACACACACACCGACAACACACACACACACCGACAACACACACACACACACACACACACCGACAACACACACACACACAACACACACACACACACCGACAACACACACACACACACACCGACAACAAACACACACACACCGACAACACACACACACACAACACACACACACACCGACAACACACACACACACACACCGACAACACACACACACCGACAACACACACACACACACCGACAACACACACACACACACCGACAACACACACACACACCGACAACACACACACACACACACACACACACACACACACCGATAACACACACACACCGACAACACACACACACACACACAAACACACCAACAACACACACACACACCGACAACACACACACACACACACCTACAACACACACACACACCGACAACACACACACACACACCGACAACACACACACACCGACAACACACACACACACACACACCGACAACACACACACACACACACCGACAACACACACACACACACACACACCGACAACACACACACACACACACACACCGACAACACACACACACACACCGACAACACACACACACACACACACACACTGACAACACACACACACACACTCACACACCGACAACACACACACACACACACACCGACAACACACACACACACCGACAACACACACACACCGACAACACACACACACACACACACACCGACAACACACACACACACACCGACAACACACACACACACAACACACACACACACACCGACAACACACACACACACACACCGACAACACACACACACACACACACCGACAACACACACACACACAGACACCGACAACACACACACACCGACAACACACACACACACACACACACCGACAACACACACACAAACATACTGACAACACACACACACACAACACACACACACACACACCGACAACACCCACACACACCGACAACACACACACACACACTGACAACACACACACACACACCGACAACACACACACACACACACCGACAACACACACACACCGACAACACACACACACACACCGACAACACACACACACACACACACCGACAACACACACACACACACCGACAACACACACACACACACAACGACAACAAACACACACACACACCGACAACACACACACACACAACACACACACACACACCGACAACACACACACACAGACACCGACAACACACACACACCGACAACACACACACACACACCGACAACACACACACACACCGACAACACACACACACACACACACACACCGACAACACACACACACACACACCGATAACACACACACACCGACAACACACACACACACACACACACACCGACAACACACACACACACACACACCGATAACACACACACACCGACAACACACACACACACAAACACACCAACAACACACACACACACACCGACAACACACACACACACACACACCTACAACACACACACACACACCGACAACACACACACACACACACCGACAACACACACACACAAACACACCGACAACACACACACACACACACACCGACAACACACACACACACACACTGACAACACACACACACACACACACACACACACCGACAACACACACACACCGACAACACACACACACACAAACACCAGCAACACACACACACCGACAACACACACACACACACACACCGACAACACACACACACACACCGACAACACACACACACACACACACCGACAACACACACACACACACACACTGACAACACACACACACACACACACCGACAACACACACACACACACACACACACACCGACAACACACACACACACACCGACAACACACACACACACACCGACAACACACACACACCGACAACACACACACACACACACACCGACAACACACACACACACCGACAACACACACACACACAACACACACACCGACAACACACACACACACCGACAACACACACACACACACACCGACAACACACACACACACACCGACAACACACACACACACACACACACACCGACTACACACCCACACACCGACAACACACACACACACACACACACCGACAACACACACACCGACAACACACACACACCGACAACTCACACACACACACCGACAACACACACACACACCGACAACACACACACACACAACACACACACTGACAACACACACACACACCGACAACACACACACACACACACACCGACAACACACACACACACCGACAACACACACACACCGACAACACACACACACACACCGACAACACACACACACACACACACCGACAACACACACACACACACCGACAACACACACACACACACAACGACAACAAACACACACACACACCGACAACACACACACACACAACACACACACACACACCGACAACACACACACACACACACCGACAACACACACACACCGACAACACACACACACACACCGACAACACACACACACACCGACAACACACACACACACACACCGACAACACACACACACACACACACCGATAACACACACACACCGACAACACACACACACACACACAAACACACCAACAACACACACACACACCGACAACACACACACACACACCTACAACACACACACACACACCGACAACACACACACACACACCGACAACACACACACACCGACAACACCCACACACACACACACCGACAACACACACACACACACACCGACAACACACATACACACACACCGACAACACACACACACACACACACACCGACAACACACACACACACACACACACACACCGACAACACACACACACACACACACACCTGACAACACACAAACACACACTCACACACCGACAACACACACACACACACACACCGACAACACACACACACACCGACAACACACACACACACCGACAACACACACACACACACACACACCGACAACACACACACACACACCGACAACACACACACACACAACACACACACACACACCGACAACACACACACACACACACCGACAACACACACACACACACACACCGACAACACACACACACACACACCGACAACACACACACACCGACAACACACACACACACCGACAACACACACACACACCGACAACACACACACACACAACACACACACCGACAACACACACACACACCGACAACACACACACACACACACACCGACAACACACACACACACACCGACAACACACACACACACACACACACACACCGACTACACACAAACACACCGACAACACACACACACACACACACACACCGACAACACACACACACACACCGACAACACACACACACCGACAACACACACACACACACACCAACAACACACACACCGACAACACGCACACACACAACACACACACCGACAACACACACACACACCGACAACACAAACACACACACACACCGACAACACACACACACACACCGACAACACACACACACACACACACACACCGACTACCCACACACACACCGACAACACACACACACACCGACAACACACACACACCGACAACACACACACACACACACCGACAACACACACACACACCGACAACACACACACACACACACCGACAACACACACACACACAACACACACACACACTGACAACACACACACACACACACCGACAACACACACACACACCGACAACACACACACACACACCGACAACACACACACACAAACACACCGACAACACACACACACACACACACACCGACAACACACACACACACCGACAACACACACACACACACACACACACACACACACACACACACACCGACAACACACACACACACACCGACAACACACACACACACAAACACCAGCAACACACACACACACACCGACAACACACACACACACACCGACAACACACACACACACACACACCGACAACACACACACACACACCGACAACACACACACACCGACAACACACACACACACACCGACAACACACACACACACCGACAACACACACACACCGACAACACACACACACACCGACAACACACACACACACACACACCGACAACACACACACACACACCGACAACACACACACACACACACACACACACACACACACACACACACACCGACTACACACACACACACCGACAACACACACACACACACACCGACAACACACACACACACACCGACAACACACACACACACACACACCGACAACACACACACACACACACCAACAACACACACACACACCGACAACACACACACACACACCGACAACACACACACACACCGACAACACACACACACACAACACACACACCGACAACACACACACACACCGACAACACACAGACACACACACACCGACAACACACACACACACACCGACAACACACACACACACACACACACACCGACTACACACCCACACACCGACAACACACACACACACACACACACCGACAACACACACACCGACAACACACACACACCGACAACACACACACACACACCGACAACACACACACACACACCGACAACACACACACACACAACACACACACTGACAACACACACACACACCGACAACACACACACACACACACACCGACAACACACACACACCGACAACACACACACACACCGACAACACACACACACCGACAACACACACACACACACCGACAACACACACACACACACACACCGACAACACACACACACACACCGACAACACACACACACACACAACGACAACAAACACACACACACACCGACAACACACACACACACAACACACACACACACACCGACAACACACACACACACACACCGACAACACACACACACTGACAACACACACACACACACACACACACCGACAACACACACACACACACACACACACACACACACACCGACAACACACACACACACACCGACAACACACACACACCAACAACACACACACACACACACACCGACAACACACACACACACCGACAACACACACACACACAACACACACACCGACAACACACACACACACACACACCGACAACACACACACACACACACACCGACAACACACACACACCGACAACACACACACACACACACACACACCGACAACACACACACACACACACTGACAACACACACACACACAACACACACACACACACACCGACAACACCCACACACACCGACAACACACACACACACACTGACAACACACACACACATACCGACAACACACACACACACCGACAACACACACACACCGACAACACACACACACACACCGACAACACACACACACACACACACCGACAACACACACACACACACCGACAACACACACACACACACAACGACAACAAACACACACACACACCGACAACACACACACACACAACACACACACACACACCGACAACACACACACACCGACAACACACACACACACACCGACAACACACACACACACCGACAACACACACACACACACCGACAACACACACACACACACACCGATAACACACACACACCGACAACACACACACACACACACACACACCGACAACACACACACACACACACACCGATAACACACACACACCGACAACACACACACACACAAACACACCAACAACACACACACACACCGACAACACACACACACACAC
This sequence comes from Salmo salar, assembly GCF_965601325.2. NCBI lineage: Eukaryota > Metazoa > Chordata > Actinopteri > Salmoniformes > Salmonidae > Salmo > Salmo salar. Next base: position 129,492 of record NW_027675651.1, read on the forward strand.
ACACCTACAACACACACACACACACCGACAACACACACACACACACACCGACAACACACACACACAAACACACCGACAACACACACACACACACACACCGACAACACACACACACACACACTGACAACACACACACACACACACACACACACACCGACAACACACACACACCGACAACACACACACACACAAACACCAGCAACACACACACACCGACAACACACACACACACACACACCGACAACACACACACACACACCGACAACACACACACACACACACACCGACAACACACACACACACACACACTGACAACACACACACACACACACACACACCGACAACACACACACACACACACACACACACCGACAACACACACACACACACCGACAACACACACACACACACCGACAACACACACACACCGACAACACACACACACACACACACCGACAACACACACACACCGACAACACACACACACACAACACACACACCGACAACACACACACACACCGACAACACACACACACACACACACCGACAACACACACACACACACCGACAACACACACACACACACACACACACCGACTACACACCCACACACCGACAACACACACACACACACACACACCGACAACACACACACCGACAACACACACACACCGACAACACACACACACACACCGACATCACACACACACACCGACAACACACACACACACAACACACACACTGACAACACACACACACACCGACAACACACACACACACACACACCGACAACACACACACACACCGACAACACACACACACCGACAACACACACACACACACCGACAACACACACACACACACACACCGACAACACACACACACACACCGACAACACACACACACACAACGACAACAAACACACACACACACCGACAACACACACACACACAACACACACACACACACCGACAACACACACACACACACACCGACAACACACACACACCGACAACACACACACACACACCGACAACACACACACACACCGACAACACACACACACACACACCGACAACACACACACACACACACACCGATAACACACACACACCGACAACACACACACACACACACAAACACACCAACAACACACACACACACCGACAACACACACACACACACACCTACAACACACACACACACACCGACAACACACACACACACACCGACAACACACACACACCGACAACACCCACACACACACACACCGACAACACACACACACACACACACCGACAACACACATACACACACACCGACAACACACACACACACACACACACCGACAACACACACACACACACACACACACACCGACAACACACACACACACACACACACACTGACAACACACAAACACACACTCACACACCGACAACACACACACACACACACACCGACAACACACACACACACCGAAAACACACACACACACCGACAACACACACACACACACACACACCGACAACACACACACACACACCGACAACACACACACACACAACACACACACACACACCGACAACACACACACACACACACCGACAACACACACACACACACACACCGACAACACACACACACACACACCGACAACACACACACACCGACAACACACACACACACACCGACAACACACACACACACCGACAACACACACACACACAACACACACACCGACAACACACACACACACCGACAACACACACACACACACACACCGACAACACACACACACACACCGACAACACACACACACACACACACCGACTACACACAAACACACCGACAACACACACACACACACACACACACCGACAACACACACACACACACCGACAACACACACACACCGACAACACACACACACACACACCAACAACACACACACCGACAACACGCACACACACAACACACACACCGACAACACACACACACACCGACAACACACACACACACACACACCGACAACACACACACACACACCGACAACACACACACACACACACACACACCGACTACCCACACACACACCGACAACACACACACACACCGACAACACACACACACCGACAACACACACACACACACACCGACAACACACACACACACCGACAACACACACACACACACACCGACAACACACACACACACAACACACACACACACTGACAACACACACACACACACACCGACAACACACACACACACCGACAACACACACACACACACCGACAACACACACACACAAACACACCGACAACACACACACACACACCGACAACACACACACACACCGACAACACACACACACACACACACACACACACACACACACACACACACACACACACACCGACATCACACACACACACACCGACAACACACACACACACAAACACCAGCAACACACACACACACACCGACAACACACACACACACACCGACAACACACACACACACACACACACACCGACAACACACACACACACACCGACAACACACACACACCGACAACACACACACACACACCGACAACACACACACACACCGACAACACACACACACCGACAACACACACACACACCGACAACACACACACACACCGACAACACACACACACACACCGACAACACACACACACACACACACACACACACACACACACCGACTACACACACACACACCGACAACACACACACACACACACCGACAACACACACACACACACCGACAACACACACACACACACACACCGACAACACACACACACACACACCAACAACACACACACACACCGACAACACACACACACACACCGACAACACACACACACACCGACAACACACACACACACAACACACACACCGACAACACACACACACACCGACAACACACAGACACACACACACCGACAACACACACACACACACACAAACACACCAACAACACACACACACACCGACAACACACACACACACACACCTACAACACACACACACACACCGACAACACACACACACACACCGACAACACACACACACCGACAACACCCACACACACACACACCGACAACACACACACACACACACCGACAACACACATACACACACACCGACAACACACACACACACACACACACCGACAACACACACACACACACACACACACACACACCGACAACACACACACACACACACACACTGACAACACACAAACACACACTCACACACCGACAACACACACACACACACACACCGACAACACACACACACACCGACAACACACACACACACCGACAACACACACACACACACACACACCGACAACACACACACACACACCGACAACACACACACACACAACACACACACACACACCGACAACACACACACACACACACCGACAACACACACACACACACACACCGACAACACACACACACACACACCGACAACACACACACACCGACAACACACACACACACACCGACAACACACACACACACCGACAACACACACACACACAACACACACACCGACAACACACACACACACCGACAACACACACACACACACACACCGACAACACACACACACACACCGACAACACACACACACACACACACACACACCGACTACACACAAACACACCGACAACACACACACACACACACACACACACCGACAACACACACACACACACCGACAACACACACACACCGACAACACACACACACACACACCAACAACACACACACCGACAACACGCACACACACAACACACACACCGACAACACACACACACACCGACAACACACACCCACACACACACCGACAACACACACACACACACCGACAACACACACACACACACACACACACCGACTACCCACACACACACCGACAACACACACACACACCGACAACACACACACACCGACAACACACACACACACACACCGACAACACACACACACACCGACAACACACACACACACACACCGACAACACACACACACACAACACACACACACACTGACAACACACACACACACACACCGACAACACACACACACACCGACAACACACACACACACACCGACAACACACACACACAAACACACCGACAACACACACACACACACACACACCGACAACACACACACACACCGACAACACACACACACACACACACACACACACCACACACACACACACACACCGACATCACACACACACACACCGACAACACACACACACACAAACACCAGCAACACACACACACACACCGACAACACACACACACACACCGACAACACACACACACACACACACCGACAACACACACACACACACCGACAACACACACACACCGACAACACACACACACACACCGACAACACACACACACACCGACAACACACACACACCGACAACACACACACACACCGACAACACACACACACACACACACCGACAACACACACACACACACACACTGACAACACACACACACACACACACCGACAACACACACACACACACCGACAACACACACACACACCGACAACACACACACACACAACACACACACCGACAACACACACACACACCGACAACACACACACACACACACACCGACAACACACACACACACACCGACAACACACACACACACACACACACACCGACTACACACAAACACACCGACAACACACACACACACACACACACACACCGACAACACACACACACACACCGACAACACACACACACCGACAACACACACACACACACACCAACAACACACACACCGACAACACGCACACACACAACACACACACCGACAACACACACACACACCGACAACACACACACACACACACACCGACAACACACACACACACACCGACAACACACACACACACACACACACACCGACTACCCACACACACACCGACAACACACACACACACACCGACAACACACACACACCGACAACACACACACACACACACCGACAACACACACACACACCGACAACACACACACACACACACCGACAACACACACACACACAACACACACACACACTGACAACACACACACACACACCGACAACACACACACACACCGACAACACACACACACACACCGACAACACACACACACAAACACACCGACAACACACACACACACACACACACCGACAACACACACACACACCGACAACACACACACACACACACACACACACACACACACACACCGACATCACACACACACACACCGACAACACACACACACACAAACACCAGCAACACACACACACACACCGACAACACACACACACACACCGACAACACACACACACACACACACCGACAACACACACACACACACCGACAACACACACACACCGACAACACACACACACACACCGACAACACACACACACACCGACAACACACACACACCGACAACACACACACACACCGACAACACACACACACACACACACCGACAACACACACACACACACCGACAACACACACACACACACACACACACACACACACACACACCGACTACACACACACACACCGACAACACACACACACACACACCGACAACACACACACACACACCGACAACACACACACACACACACACCGACAACACACACACCGACAACACACACACACCGACAACACACACACACACACCGACAACACACACACACACCGACAACACACACACACACAACACACACACTGACAACACACACACACACCGACAACACACACACACACACACACCGACAACACACACACACACACACACCGACAACACACACACACCGACAACACACACACACACACCGACAACACACACACACACACACCGACAACACACACACACACACCGACAACACACACACACACACACAACGACAACAAACACACACACACACCGACAACACACACACACACAACACACACACACACACCGACAACACACACACACACACACCGACAACACACACACACCGACAACACACACACACACACCGACAACACACACACACACCGACAACACACACACACACACACACACACCGACAACACACAGACACACACACACCGATAACACACACACACCGACAACACACACACACACACACAAACACACCAACAACACACACACACACCGACAACACACACACACACACACCTACAACACACACACACACACCGACAACACACACACACACACCGACAACACACACACACCGACAACACCCACACACACACACACCGACAACACACACACACACACACCGACAACACACATACACACACACCGACAACACACACACACACACACACACCGACAACACACACACACACACACACACCGACAACACACACACACACACACACACACTGACAACACACACACACACACTCACACACCGACAACACACACACACACACACCGACAACACACACACACACCGACAACACACACACACACCGACAACACACACACACACACACACACCGACAACACACACACACACACCGACAACACACACACACACAACACACACACACACACCGACAACACACACACACACACACCGACAACACACACACACACACACACCGACAACACACACACACACACCGACAACACACACACACCGACAACACACACACACACACCGACAACACACACACACACCGACAACACACACACACACAACACACACACCGACAACACACACACACACCGACAACACACACACACACACACACCGACAACACACACACACACACCGACAACACACACACACACACACACACCGACTACACACAAACACACCGACAACACACACACACACACACACACCGACAACACACACACACACACCGACAACACACACACACCGACAACACACACACACACACACCAACAACACACACACCGACAACACGCACACACACAACACACACACCGACAACACACACACACACACACACCGACAACACACACACACACACCGACAACACACACACACACACACACACACACACCGACTACACACACACACACCGACAACACACACACACACCGACAACACACACACACCGACAACACACACACACACACACCGACAACACACACACACACCGACAACACACACACACACACACCGACAACACACGCACACACAACACACACACACACCGACAACACACACACACACACACACCGACAACACACACACACCGACAACACACACACACACACCGACAACACACACACACACACACACCGACAACACACACACACACACCGACAACACACACACACACACAACGACAACAAACACACACACACACCGACAACACACACACACACAACACACACACACACACCGACAACACACACACACACACACCGACAACACACACACACCGACAACACACACACACACACACCGACAACACACACACACACCGACAACACACACACACACACACACACACCGACAACACACACACACACACACACCGATAACACACACACACCGACAACACACACACACACACACAAACACACCAACAACACACACACACACCGACAACACACACACACACCTACAACACACACACACACCGACAACACACACACACACACCGACAACACACACACACCGACAACACCCACACACACACACACCGACAACACACACACACACACACCGACAACACACATACACACACACCGACAACACACACACACACACACACACCGACAACACACACACACACACACACACACTGACAACACACACACACACACTCACACACCGACAACACACACACACACACACACCGACAACACACACACACACCGACAACACACACACACACCGACAACACACACACACACACACACACCGACAACACACACACACACACCGACAACACACACACACACACAACACACACACACACACCGACAACACACACACACACACACACCGACAACACACACACACACACACACACCGACAACACACACACACACACCGATAACACACACACACCGACAACACACACACACACACCGACAACACACACACACACCGACAACACACACACACACAACACACACACCGACAACACACACACACACCGACAACACACACACACACACCGACAACACACACACACACACCGACAACACACACACACACACACACACACACCGACTACACACAAACACACCGACAACACACACACACACACACACACACACACCGACAACACACACACCGACAACACGCACACACACAACACACACACCGACAACACACACACACACACACACCGACAACACACACACACACACCGACAACACACACACACACACACACACACACACACCGACTACACACACACACACCGACAACACACACACACACCGACAACACACACACACCGACAACACACACACACACACACCGACAACACACACACACACCGACAACACACACACACACACACCGACAACACACGCACACACAACACACACACACACTGACAACACACACACACACCGACAACATACACACACACACCGACAACACACACACACACACCGACAACACACACACACAAACACACCGACAACACACACACACACACACCGACAACACACACACACACCGACAACACACACACACACACACACACACACACACACACACACACACACACCGACATCACACACACACACACCGACAACACACACACACACAAACACCAGCAACACACACACACACACCGACAACACACACACACCGACAACACACACACACACACACACCGACAACACACACACACCGACAACACACACACACACAACACACACACACCGACAACACACACACACACCGACAGCACACACACACACACACACCGACAACACACACACACACACCGACAACACACACACACACACACACACACACACACACACCGACTACACACACACACACCGACAACACACACACACACACACCGACAACACACACACACACACCGACAACACACACACACACACACACCGACAACACACACACACACACACCAACAACACACACACACACCGACAACACACACACACACACCGACAACACACACACACACCGACAACACACACACACACAACACACACACCGACAACACACACACACACCGACAACACACAGACACACACACACCGACAACACACACACACACACCGACAACACACACACACACACACACACACACACCGACTACACACCCACACACCGACAACACACACACACACACACACACCGACAACACACACACCGACAACACACACACACCGACAACACACACACACACACCGACAACACACACACACACCGGCAACACACACACACACAACACACACACTGACAACACACACACACACCGACAACACACACACACACACACACCGACAACACACACACACACACACACCGACAACACACACACACCGACAACACACACACACACACCGACAACACACACACACACACACACCGACAACACACACACACACACCGACAACACACACACACACACAACGACAACAAACACACACACACACCGACAACACACACACACACAACACACACACACACCGACAACACACACACACACACACCGACAACACACACACACCGACAACACACACACACACACCGACAACACACACACACACACCGACAACACACACACACACCGACAACACACACACACACACACACACACACACACACACACCGACAACACACACACACACACACACCGATAACACACACACACCGACAACACACACACACACACACAAACACACCAACAACACACACACACACCGATAACACACACACACACACACCTACAACACACACACACACACCGACAACACACACACACACACCGACAACACACACACACCGACAACACACACACACACACACACCGACAACACACACACACACACACCGACAACACACACACACACACACCGACAACACACACACACACACACACACCGACAACACACACACACACACACACACACCGACAACACACACACACACACACACACACTGACAACACACACACACACACTCACACACCGACAACACACACACACACACACACCGACAACACACACACACACCGACAACACACACACACCGACAGCACACACACACACACACACACCGACAACATACACACACACACCGACAACACACACACACACAACACACACACACCGACAACACACACACACACACCGACAACACACACACACACACCGACAACACACACACACACACCGACAACACACACACACACACCGACAACACACACACACCGACAACACACACACACACACCGACAACACACACACACACCGACAACACACACACACACAACACACACACCGACAACACACACACACACAGACAACACACACACACACACACACCGACAACACACACACACACACCGACAACACACACACACACACACACACACACCGACTACACACAAACACACCGACAACACACACACACACACCGACAACACACACACACCGACAACACACACACACACACACCAACAACACACACACACACCGACAACACGCACACACACAACACACACACCGACAACACACACACACACCGACAACACACACACACACACCGACAACACACACACACACCGACAACACACACACACACACACACACACCGACTACACACACACACACCGACAACACACACACACACCGACAACACACACACACCGACAACACACACACACACACACACCGACAACACACACACACACCGACAACACACACACACACACACCGACAACACACACACACACAACACACACACACACTGACAACACACACACACACACACCGACAACACACACACACACACCGACAACACACACACACACACCGACAACACACACACACAAACACACCGACAACACACACACACACACACACACCGACAACACACACACACACCGACAACACACACACACACACACACACACACACACACACACACCGACAACACACACACACACACCGACAACACACACACACACAAACACCAGCAACACACACACACACACCGACAACACACACACACACACCGACAACACACACACACACACACACCGACAACACACACACACACACCGACAACACACACACACCGACAACACACACACACACACCGACAACACACACACACACCGACAACACACACACACACAACACACACACACCGACAACACACACACACACACACACCGACAACACACACACACACACCGACAACACACACACACACACACACCGACAACACACACACACACACACCAACAACACACACACACACACCGACAACACACACACACACCGACAACACACACACACACCGACAACACACACACACACAACACACACACCGACAACACACACACACACCGACAACACACAGACACACACACACCGACAACACACACACACACACCGACAACACACACACACACACACACACACACCGATAACACACACACACACACCGACAACACACACACACACACAACGACAACAAACACACACACACACCGACAACACACACACACACAACACACACACACACACCGACAACACACACACACACACACCGACAACACACACACACCGACAACAAACACACACACACCGACAACACACACACACACCGACAACACACACACACACACACACACACCGACAACACACACACACACACACCGATAACACACACACACCGACAACACACACACACACCGACAACACACACACACACACACCGACAACACACGCACACACAACACACACACACACTGACAACACACACACACACACACCGACAACACACACACACACACCGACAACACACACACACACACCGACAACACACACACACAAACACACCGACAACACACACACACACACACACCGACAACACACACACACACCGACAACACACACACACACACACACACACACACACACACACACACACACCGACATCACACACACACACACCGACAACACACACACACACAAACACCAGCAACACACACACACACACCGACAACACACACACACACACCGACAACACACACACACACACACACCGACAACACACACACACACACCGACAACACACACACACCGACAACACACACACACACACACACCGACAACACACACACACCGACAACACACACACACACAACACACACACACCGACAACACACACACACACCGACAACACACACACACACACACACCGACAACACACACACACACACCGACAACACACACACACACACACACACACACACACACACACACCGACTACACACACACACACCGACAACACACACACACACACACCGACAACACACACACACACACCGACAACACACACACACACACACACCGACAACACACACACACACACACCAACAACACACACACACACCGACAACACACACACACACACCGACAACACACACACACACCGACAACACACACACACACAACACACACACCGACAACACACACACACACCGACAACACACAGACACACACACACCGACAACACACACACACACACCGACAACACACACACACACACACACACACACACCGACTACACACCCACACACCGACAACACACACACACACACACACCGACAACACACACACCGACAACACACACACACCGACAACACACACACACACACCGACAACACACACACACACACACACCGACAACACACACACACACACACACCGACAACACACACACACCGACAACACACACACACACACCGACAACACACACACACACACACACCGACAACACACACACACACACCGACAACACACACACACACACAACGACAACAAACACACACACACACCGACAACACACACACACACAACACACACACACACACCGACAACACACACACACACACACCGACAACACACACACACACACCGACAACACACACACACACACCGACAACACACACACACACACCGACAACACACACACACACCGACAACACACACACACACACACACACACACACACACCGACAACACACACACACACACCGATAACACACACACACCGACAACACACACACACACACACAAACACACCAACAACACACACACACACCGATAACACACACACACACACCTACAACACACACACACACACCGACAACACACACACACACACCGACAACACACACACACCGACAACACACACACACACACACACCGACAACACACACACACACACACCGACAACACACACACACACACACCGACAACACACACACACACACACACACACACCGACAACACACACACACACACACACACACACTGACAACACACACACACACACTCACACACCGACAACACACACACACACACACACCGACAACACACACACACACCGACAACACACACACACCGACAGCACACACACACACACACACACCGACAACACACACACACACACCGACAACACACACACACACAACACACACACACCGACAACACACACACACACACACCGACAACACACACACACACACACCGACAACACACACACACACACCGACAACACACACACACACACCGACAACACACACACACCGACAACACACACACACACACCGACAACACACACACACACCGACAACACACACACACACAACACACACACCGACAACACACACACACACTGACAACACACACACACACACACACCGACAACACACACACACACACCGACAACACACACACACACACACACACACACACCGACTACACACAAACACACCGACAACACACACACACACACCGACAACACACACACACCGACAACACACACACACACACACCAACAACACACACACACACCGACAACACGCACACACACAACACACACACCGACAACACACACACACACCGACAACACACACACACACACACACCGACAACACACACACACACACCGACAACACACACACACACACACACTGACAACACACACACACACACACCGACAACACACACACACACACCGACAACACACACACACACACCGACAACACACACACACAAACACACCGACAACACACACACACACACACACCGACAACACACACACACACCGACAACACACACACACACACACACACACACACACACACACACACCGACATCACACACACACACACCGACAACACACACACACACAAACACCAGCAACACACACACACACACCGACAACACACACACACACACCGACAACACACACACACACACACACCGACAACACACACACACACACCGACAACACACACACACCGACAACACACACACACACACACACCGACAACACACACACACCGACAACACACACACACACAACACACACACACCGACAACACACACACACACCGACAACACACACACACACACACACCGACAACACACACACACACACCGACAACACACACACACACACACACACACACACACACACACACCGACTACACACACACACACCGACAACACACACACACACACACCGACAACACACACACACACACCGACAACACACACACACACACACACCGACAACACACACACACACACACCAACAACACACACACACACCGACAACACACACACACACACCGACAACACACACACACACCGACAACACACACACACACAACACACACACCGACAACACACACACACACCGACAACACACAGACACACACACACCGACAACACACACACACACACCGACAACACACACACACACACACACACACACACCGACTACACACCCACACACCGACAACACACACACACACACACACCGACAACACACACACCGACAACACACACACACCGACAACACACACACACACACCGACAACACACACACACACACACACCGACAACACACACACACACACACACCGACAACACACACACACCGACAACACACACACACACACCGACAACACACACACACACACACACCGACAACACACACACACACACCGACAACACACACACACACACAACGACAACAAACACACACACACACCGACAACACACACACACACAACACACACACACACACCGACAACACACACACACACACACCGACAACACACACACACCGACAACACACACACACACACCGACAACACACACACACACACCGACAACACACACACACACCGACAACACACACACACACACACACACACACACACACCGACAACACACACACACACACCGATAACACACACACACCGACAACACTCACACACACACACAAACACACCAACAACTCACACACACACCGATAACACACACACACACACACCTACAACACACACACACACACCGACAACACACACACACACACCGACAACACACACACACCGACAACACACACACACACACACACCGACAACACACACACACACACACCGACAACACACACACACACACACCGACAACACACACACACACACACACACACACCGACAACACACACACACACACACACACACTGACAACACACACACACACACTCACACACCGACAACACACACACACACACACACCGACAACACACACACACACCGACAACACACACACACCGACAGCACACACACACACACACACACCGACAACACACACACACACACCGACAACACACACACACACAACATACACACACCGACAACACACACACACACACACCGACAACACACACACACACACACCGACAACACACACACACACACCGACAACACACACACACACACCGACAACACACACACACCGACAACACACACACACACACCGACAACACACACACACACCGACAACACACACACACACAACACACACACCGACAACACACACACACACTGACAACACACACACACACACACACCGACAACACACACACACACACCGACAACACACACACACACACACACACACACACCGACTACACACAAACACACCGACAACACACACACACACACCGACAACACACACACACCGACAACACACACACACACACACCAACAACACACACACACACCGACAACACGCACACACACAACACACACACCGACAACACACACACACACCGACAACACACACACACACACACACCGACAACACACACACACACACCGACAACACACACACACACACACACACACACCGACTACACACACACACACCGACAACACACACACACACCGACAACACACACACACCGACAACACACACACACACACACACCGACAACACACACACACACCGACAACACACACACACACACACCGACAACACACACACACACAACACACACACACACTGACAACACACACACACACACACCGACAACACACACACACACACCGACAACACACACACACACACCGACAACACACACACACAAACACACCGACAACACACACACACACACACACACCGACAACACACACACACACCGACAACACACACACACACACACACACACACACACACCGACAACACACACACACACACCGACAACACACACACACACAAACACCAGCAACACACACACACACACCGACAACACACACACACACACCGACAACACACACACACACACACACCGACAACACACACACACACACCGACAACACACACACACCGACAACACACACACACACACCGACAACACACACACACACCGACAACACACACACACACAACACACACACACAGACAACACACACACACACACACACCGACAACACACACACACACACCGACAACACACACACACACACACACCGACAACACACACACACACACACCAACAACACACACACACACACCGACAACACACACACACACCGACAACACACACACACACCGACAACACACACACACACAACACACACACCGACAACACACACACACACCGACAACACACAGACACACACACACCGACAACACACACACACACACCGACAACACACACACACACACACACACACACCGACTACACACCCACACACCGACAACACACACACACACACACACACACCGACAACACACACACCGACAACACACACACACCGACAACACACACACACACACCGACAACACACACACACACCGACAACACACAAACACACAACACACACACTGACAACACACACACACACCGACAACACACACACACACACACACCGACAACACACACACACACACACACCGACAACACACACACACACACCGACAACACACACACACACACACACCGACAACACACACACACACACCGACAACACACACACACACACAACGACAACAAACACACACACACACCGACAACACACACACACACAACACACACACACACACCGACAACACACACACACACACACCGACAACACACACACACCTACAACACACACACACACACCGACAACACACTCACACACACCGACAACACACACACACACCGACAACACACACACACACACACACACACACACACCGACAACACACACACACACACACACCGATAACACACACACACCGACAACACACACACACACACAAACACACCAACAACACACACACACACACCGACAACACACACACACACACACCTACAACACACACACACACACCGACAACACACACACACCGACAACACACACACACACACACACCGACAACACACACACACACACCGACAACACACACACACACACACCGACAACACACACACACACACACACACCGACAACACACACACACACACACACACACACCGACAACACACACACACACACACACACACTGACAACACACACACACACACTCACACACCGACAACACACACACACACACACACCGACAACACACACACACACCGACAACACACACACACCGACAACACACACACACACACACACACACCGACAACACACACACACACACCGACAACACACACACACACAACACACACACACACACCGACAACACACACACACACACACCGACAACACACACACACACACACACCGACAACACACACACACACACACACCGACAACACACACACACCGACAACACACACACACACACAGACACCGACAACACACACACAAACATACTGACAACACACACACACACAACACACACACACACACACCGACAACACACACACACACCGACAACACACACACACACACTGACAACACACACACACACACCGACAACACACACACACACACACCGACAACACACACACACCGACAACACACACACACACACCGACAACACACACACACACACACACCGACAACACACACACACACACCGACAACACACACACACACACAACGACAACAAACACACACACACACACCGACAACACACACACACACAACACACACACACACACCGACAACACCACACACACACACACCGACAACACACACACACCGACAACAAACACACACACACCGACAACACACACACACACCGACAACACACACACACACACACACACACCGACAACACACACACACACACACCGATAACACACACACACCGACAACACACACACACACACACACACACACACCGACAACACACACACACACACACACCGATAACACACACACACCGACAACACACACACACACAAACACACCAACAACACACACACACACCGACAACACACACACACACACACACCTACAACACACACACACACACCGACAACACACACACACACACACCGACAACACACACACACAAACACACCGACAACACACACACACACACACACACCGACAACACACACACACACACACCGACAACACACACACACACACACACACACACACACACACCGACAACACACACACACCGACAACACACACACACACAAACACCAGCAACACACACACACCGACAACACACACACACACACACACCGACAACACACACACACACACCGACAACACACACACACACACACACACACCGACAACACACACACACACACACACACACTGACAACACACACACACACACTCACACACCGACAACACACACACACACACACACCGACAACACACACACACACCGACAACACACACACACCGACAGCACACACACACACACACACACCGACAACACACACACACACACCGACAACACACACACACAAAACACACACACACCGACAACACACGCACACACACACCGACAACACACACACACACACACCGACAACACACACACACACACCGACAACACACACACACACACCGACAACACACACACACCGACAACACACACACACCGACAACACACACACACACCGACAACACACACACACACAACACACACACCGACAACACACACACACACCGACAACACACACACACACACACACCGACAACACACACACACACACCGACAACACACACACACACACACACACACACACCGACTACACACAAACACACCGACAACACACACACACACACCGACAACACACACACACCGACAACACACACACACACACACCAACAACACACACACACCGACAACACGCACACACACAACACACACACCGACAACACACACACACACCGACAACACACACACACACACACACCGACAACACACACACACACACCGACAACACACACACACACACACACACCGACTACACACACACACCGACAACACACACACACACCGACAACACACACACACCGACAACACACACACACACACACACCGACAACACACACACACACCGACAACACACACACACACACACCGACAACACACACACACACAACACACACACACACTGACAACACACACACACACACACCGACAACACACACACACACACCGACAACACACACACACACACCGACAACACACACACACAAACACACCGACAACACACACACACACACACACACCGACAACACACACACACACCGACAACACACACACACACACACACACACACACACCGACAACACACACACACACACCGACAACACACACACACACACCGACAACACACACACACACACACACCGACAACACACACACACACACCGACAACACACACACACCGACAACACACACACACACACCGACAACACACACACACACCGACAACACACACACACACAACACACACACACCGACAACACACACACACACACACACCGACAACACACACACACACACCGACAACACACACACACACACACACCGACAACACACACACACACACACCAACAACACACACACACACACCGACAACACACACACACACCGACAAAACACACACACACCGACAACACACACACACACAACACACACACCGACAACACACACACACACCGACAACACACAGACACACACACACCGACAACACACAAACACACACCGACAACACACACACACACACACACACACACACCGACTACACACCCACACACCGACAACACACACACACACACACACACACCGACAACACACACACCGACAACACACACACACCGACAACACACACACACACACCGACAACACACACACACACCGACAACACACAAACACACAACACACACACTGACAACACACACACACACCGACAACACACACACACACACACACCGACAACACACACACACACACACACCGACAACACACACACACCGACAACACACACACACACACCGACAACACACACACACACACACACCGACAACACACACACACACCGACAACACACACACACACACAACGACAACAAACACACACACACACCGACAACACACACACACACAACACACACACACACACCGACAACACACACACACACACACCGACAACACACACACACCGACAACACACACACACACACCGACAACACACTCACACACACCGACAACACACACACACACCGACAACACACACACACACACACACACACACACACACCGACAACACACACACACACACACACCGATAACACACACACACCGACAACACACACACACACACAAACACACCAACAACACACACACACACACCGACAACACACACACACACACACCTACAACACACACACACACACCGACAACACACACACACACACCGACAACACACACACACCGACAACACACACACACACACACACCGACAACACACACACACACACCGACAACACACACACACACACACCGACAACACACACACACACACACACACCGACAACACACACACACACACACACACACACCGACAACACACACACACACACACACACACTGACAACACACACACACACACACACTCACACACCGACAACACACACACACACACACACCGACAACACACACACACACCGACAACACACACACACCGACAACACACACACACACACACACACCGACAACACACACACACACACACCGACAACACACACACACACACCGACAACACACACACACACACCGACAACACACACACACCGACAACACACACACACACACCGACAACACACACACACACCGACAACACACACACACACAACACACACACCGTCAACACACACACACACCGACAACACACACACACACACACACCGACAACACACACACACACACCGACAACACACACACACACACACACACACACACCGACTACACACAAACACACCGACAACACACACACACACACACCGACAACACACACACACCGACAACACACACACACACACACCAACAACACACACACACACCGACAACACGCACACACACAACACACACACCGACAACACACACACACACCGACAACACACACACACACACACACCGACAACACACACACACACACCGACAACACACACACACACACACACACACACCGACTACACACACACACACCGACAACACACACACACACCGACAACACACACACACCGACAACACACACACACACACACACACCGACAACACACACACACACCGACAACACACACACACACACACCGACAACACACACACACACAACACACACACACACTGACAACACACACACACACACACCGACAACACACACACACACACCGACAACACACACACACACACCGACAACACACACACACAAACACACCGACAACACACACACACACACACACACCGACAACACACACACACACCGACAACACACACACACACACACACACACACACACACCGACAACACACACACACACACCGACAACACACACACACACAAACACCAGCAACACACACACACACACCGACAACACACACACACACACCGACAACACACACACACACACACACCGACAACACACACACACACACCGACAACACACACACACCGACAACACACACACACACACCGACAACACACACACACCGACAACACACACACACACAACACACACACACAGACAACACACACACACACACACACCGACAACACACACACACACACCGACAACACACACACACACACACACCGACAACACACACACACACACACCAACAACACACACACACACACCGACAACACACACACACACCGACAACACACACACACACCGACAACACACACACACACAACACACACACCGACAACACACACACACACCGACAACACACAGACACACACACACCGACAACACACACACACACACCGACAACACACACACACACACACACACACCGACTACACACCCACACACCGACAACACACACACACACACACACACACCGACAACACACACACCGACAACACACACACACCGACAACACACACACACACACCGACAACACACACACACACCGACAACACACAAACACACAACACACACACTGACAACACACACACACACACCGACAACACACACACACACACACACCGACAACACACACACACACACACACCGACAACACACACACACACACCGACAACACACACACACACACACACCGACAACACACACACACACACCGACAACACACACACACACACAACGACAACAAACACACACACACACCGACAACACACACACACACAACACACACACACACACCGACAACACACACACACACACACCGACAACACACACACACCGACAACACACACACACACACCGACAACACACTCACACACACCGACAACACACACACACACCGACAACACACACACACACACACACACACACACCGACAACACACACACACACACACACCGATAACACACACACACCGACAACACACACACACACACAAACACACCAACAACACACACACACACACCGACAACACACACACACACACACCTACAACACACACACACACACCGACAACACACACACACACACCGACAACACACACACACCGACAACACACACACACACACACACCGACAACACACACACACACACCGACAACACACACACACACACACCGACAACACACACACACACACACACACCGACAACACACACACACACACACACACACACCGACAACACACACACACACACACACACACTGACAACACACACACACACACTCACACACCGACAACACACACACACACACACACCGACAACACACACACACACCGACAACACACACACACCGACAACACACACACACACACACACACCGACAACACACACACACACACCGACAACACACACACACACAACACACACACACACACCGACAACACACACACACACACACCGACAACACACACACACACACACACCGACAACACACACACACACACACACCGACAACACACACACACCGACAACACACACACACACACACACACCGACAACACACACACAAACATACTGACAACACACACACACACAACACACACACACACACACCGACAACACACACACACACCGACAACACACACACACACACTGACAACACACACACACACACCGACAACACACACACACACACACCGACAACACACACACACCGACAACACACACACACACACACCGACAACACACACACACACACACACCGACAACACACACACACACACCGACAACACACACACACACACAACGACAACAAACACACACACACACACCGACAACACACACACACACAACACACACACACACACCGACAACACCACACACACACACACCGACAACACACACACACCGACAACAAACACACACACACCGACAACACACACACACACCGACAACACACACACACACACACACACACCGACAACACACACACACACACACCGATAACACACACACACCGACAACACACACACACACACACACACACACCGACAACACACACACACACACACACCGATAACACACACACACCGACAACACACACACACACAAACACACCAACAACACACACACACACCGACAACACACACACACACACACACCTACAACACACACACACACACCGACAACACACACACACACACACCGACAACACACACACACAAACACACCGACAACACACACACACACACACACCGACAACACACACACACACACACCGACAACACACACACACACACACACACACACACACACCGACAACACACACACACCGACAACACACACACACACAAACACCAGCAACACACACACACCGACAACACACACACACACACACACCGACAACACACACACACACACCGACAACACACACACACACACACACACACCGACAACACACACACACACACACACACACTGACAACACACACACACACACTCACACACCGACAACACACACACACACACACACCGACAACACACACACACACCGACAACACACACACACCGACAGCACACACACACACACACACACCGACAACACACACACACACACCGACAACACACACACACACAACACACACACACCGACAACACACACACACACCGACAACACACACACACACACACCGACAACACACACACACACACCGACAACACACACACACACACCGACAACACACACACACCGACAACACACACACACACACCGACAACACACACACACACCGACAACACACACACACACAACACACACACCGACAACACACACACACACCGACAACACACACACACACACACACCGACAACACACACACACACACCGACAACACACACACACACACACACACACACACCGACTACACACAAACACACCGACAACACACACACACACACCGACAACACACACACACCGACAACACACACACACACACACCAACAACACACACACACACCGACAACACGCACACACACAACACACACACCGACAACACACACACACACCGACAACACACACACACACACACCGACAACACACACACACACACCGACAACACACACACACACACACACACACACCGACTACACACACACACACCGACAACACACACACACACCGACAACACACAAACACCGACAACACACACACACACACACCGACAACACACACACACACCGACAACACACACACACACACACCGACAACACACACACACACAACACACACACACACTGACAACACACACACACACACACCGACAACACACACACACACACCGACAACACACACACACACACCGACAACACACACACACAAACACACCGACAACACACACACACACACACACACCGACAACACACACACACACCGACAACACACACACACACACACACACACACACACCGACAACACACACACACACACCGACAACACACACACACACAAACACCAGCAACACACACACACACACCGACAACACACACACACACACCGACAACACACACACACACACACACCGACAACACACACACACACACCGACAACACACACACACCGACAACACACACACACACACCGACAACACACACACACACCGACAACACACACACACACAACACACACACACCGACAACACACACACACACACACACCGACAACACACACACACACACCGACAACACACACACACACACACACCGACAACACACACACACACACCGACAACACACACACACACACACACACACCGACAACACACACACACACACACACACACTGACAACACACACACACACACTCACACACCGACAACACACACACACACACACACCGACAACACACACACACACCGACAACACACACACACCGACAGCACACACACACACACACACACCGACAACACACACACACACACCGACAACACACACACACACAACACACACACACCGACAACACACGCACACACACACCGACAACACACACACACACACACCGACAACACACACACACACACCGACAACACACACACACACACCGACAACACACACACACCGACAACACACACACACACACCGACAACACACACACACACCGACAACACACACACACACAACACACACACCGACAACACACACACACACCGACAACACACACACACACACACACCGACAACACACACACACACACCGACAACACACACACACACACACACACACACACCGACTACACACAAACACACCGACAACACACACACACACACCGACAACACACACACACCGACAACACACACACACACACACCAACAACACACACACACCGACAACACGCACACACACAACACACACACCGACAACACACACACACACCGACAACACACACACACACACACACACCGACAACACACACACACACACCGACAACACACACACACACACACACACCGACTACACACACACACCGACAACACACACACACACCGACAACACACACACACCGACAACACACACACACACACACACCGACAACACACACACACACCGACAACACACACACACACACACCGACAACACACACACACACAACACACACACACACTGACAACACACACACACACACACCGACAACACACACACACACCGACAACACACACACACACACCGACAACACACACACACAAACACACCGACAACACACACACACACACACACACCGACAACACACACACACACCGACAACACACACACACACACACACACACACACCGACAACACACACACACACACCGACAACACACACACACACAAACACCAGCAACACACACACACACACCGACAACACACACACACACACCGACAACACACACACACACACACACCGACAACACACACACACACACCGACAACACACACACACCGACAACACACACACACTCACCGACAACACACACACACACCGACAACACACACACACACAACACACACACACCGACAACACACACACACACACACCGAGAACACACACACACACACCGACAACACACACACACACACACACCGACAACACACACACACACACACCAACAACACACACACACACACCGACAACACACACACACACCGACAAAACACACACACACCGACAACACACACACACACAACACACACACCGACAACACACACACACACCGACAACACACAGACACACACACACCGACAACACACACACACACACCGACAACACACACACACACACACACACACACACCGACTACACACCCACACACCGACAACACACACACACACACACACACACCGACAACACACACACCGACAACACACACACACCGACAACACACACACACACACCGACAACACACACACACACCGACAACACACAAACACACAACACACACACTGACAACACACACACACACCGACAACACACACACACACACACACCGACAACACACACACACACACACACCGACAACACACACACACCGACAACACACACACACACACCGACAACACACACACACACACACACCGACAACACACACACACACACCGACAACACACACACACACACAACGACAACAAACACACACACACACCGACAACACACACACACACAACACACACACACACACCGACAACACACACACACACACACCGACAACACACACACACCGACAACACACACACACACACCGACAACACACTCACACACACCGACAACACACACACACACCGACAACACACACACACACACACACACACACACCGACAACACACACACACACACACACCGATAACACACACACACCGACAACACACACACACACACAAACACACCAACAACACACACACACACACCGACAACACACACACACACACACCTACAACACACACACACACACCGACAACACACACACACACACCGACAACACACACACACCGACAACACACACACACACACACACCGACAACACACACACACACACCGACAACACACACACACACACACCGACAACACACACACACACACACACACCGACAACACACACACACACACACACACACACCGACAACACACACACACACACACACACACTGACAACACACACACACACACACACTCACACACCGACAACACACACACACACACACACCGACAACACACACACACACCGACAACACACACACACCGACAACACACACACACACACACACACCGACAACACACACACACACACACCGACAACACACACACACACACACCGACAACACACACACACCGGCAACACACACACACACCGACAACACACACACACACAACACACACACACACCGACAACACACACACCGACAACACACACACACACACACACACCGACAACACACACACACACCGACAACACACACACATACACCGACAACACACACACACACAACACACACACACACACCGACAACACACACACACACACACACCGACAACACACACACACACACACACACACCGACAACACACACACACCGACAACACACACACACACACACACACACACACACCACCGACAACACACACACAAACACACCGACAACACACACACACACAACACACACACACACACACCGACAACACACACACACACACCGACAACACACACACACACACACTGACAACACACACACACACACACCGACAACACACACACACACACACACACACACACACACCGACAACACACACACACACACCGACAACACACACACACACACTGACAACACACACACACACACACCGACAACACACACACACACACACACCGACAACACACACACACCGACAACACACACACACACACCGACAACACACACACACACAAAACGACAACAAACACACACACCGACAACACACACACACACAACACACACACCGACAACACACACACACACACACCGACAACACACACACACCGACAACACACACACACACACCGACAACACACACACACACACACACAACACACACACCGACTACACACACACACACCGACAACACACACACACACCGACAACACACACACACACACCGACAACACACACACACACACACCGACAACACACACACACACACACACCGACAACACACACACACACACCGACAACACACACACACCGGCAACACACACACACACACACACCGACAACACACACACACACACACACACACCGACAACACACACACACACACACACACACACACTGACAACACACACACACACACACCGACAACACACACACACACACACCGACAACACACACACACACACAACACACACACACACACCGACAACACACACACACACCGACAACACACACACACACACACCGACAACACAAACACATACACCGACAACACACACACACACAACACACACACACACACCGACTACACACACACACACACACACACCGACAACACACACACACACACACACCGACAACACACACACACCGACAACACACACACACACACACACACACACCGACAACACACACACAAACACACACCGACAACACACACACACCGACAACACACACACACACACCGACAACACACACACACACACACACCGACAACACACACACACACACACCGACAACACACACACACACACAACGACAACAAACACACACACCGACAACACACACACACACAACACACACACACACACCGACAACACACACACACACACACCGACAACACACACACACCGACAACACACACACACACACACCGACAACACTCACACACACCGACAACACACACACACACACACACACACACCGACAACACACACACACACACCGATAACACACACACACCGACAACACACACACACACACACACACCGACAACACACACACACACACAGACACCGACAACACACACACACACACAACAAAACACACACACACACCGACAACACACACACACACACCGACAACACACACACACACACCGACGACACACACACACACACCGACAAAACACACACACACACACCGACAACACACACACACACACACCGACAACACACACACACACACACACACCGACAACACACACACACACACACACACCGACAACACACACACACAGACACACACTGACAACACACACACACACACACACACACCGACAACACACACACACACACACCGACAACACACACACACCGGCAACACACACACACCAACAACACACACACCGACAACACACACACACACCGACAACACACACAAACACACACAACACACACACACACACACAACACACACACCGACAAAACACACACACACCGACAACACACACACACACACACACACCGACAACACACACACACACACCGACAACACACACACACACACACACACACACCGACTACACACACACACACCGACAACACACACACACACACACCGACAACACACACACACACACCGACAACACACACACACACACTGACAACACACACACACACACACACCGACAACACACACACACACACACCGACAACACACACACACCGGCAACACACACACACACCGACAACACACACACACACAACACACACACACACCGACAACACACACACACACACACCGACACACACACACACACACACCGACAACACACACACACACACTGACAACACACACACACACACACACCGACAACACACACACACACACACCGACAACACACACACACCGGCAACACACACACACACCGACAACACACACACACACAACACACACACACACCGACAACACACACACTGACAACACACACACACACACACACACCGACAACACACACACACACCGACAACACACACACACACAACACACACACACACACACCGACAACACACACACACTGACAACACACACACACACACACACCGACAACACACACACACACCGACAACACACACACACACCGACAACACACACACACACACACACCGACAACACACACACACACCGACAACACACACACACACACACACACACACACACACCGACTACACACACACACACCGACAACACACACACACACACACCGACAACACACACACACACCGACAACACACACACACACACACCGACAACACACACACACACACACCGACAACACACACACACACACCGGCAACACACACACACACACACACCGACAACACACACACACACACACACACACCGATAACACACACACACACACACACACACACACACTGACAACACACACACACACACACCGACAACACACACACACACACCGACAACACACACACACACACAACACACACACACACACCGACAACACACACACACACACTGACAACACACACACACACACCGACAACACACACACACACACACACCGACAACACACACACACACACACCGACAACACTCACACACACCGACAACACACACACACACACACACACACACCGACAACACACACACACACACCGATAACACACACACACCGACAACACACACACACACACACACACCGACAACACACACACACACACAGACACCGACAACACACACACACACACAACAAAACACACACACACACCGACAACACACACACACACACCGACAACACACACACACACACCGACGACACACACACACACACCGACAAAACACACACACACACACCGACAACACACACACACACACACCGACAACACACACACACACACACACACCGACAACACACACACACACACACACACCGACAACACACACACACAGACACACACTGACAACACACACACACACACACACACACCGACAACACACACACACACACACCGACAACACACACACACCGGCAACACACACACACCAACAACACACACACCGACAACACACACACACACCGACAACACACACAAACACACACAACACACACACACACACACAACACACACACCGACAAAACACACACACACCGACAACACACACACACACACACACACCGACAACACACACACACACACCGACAACACACACACACACACACACACACACCGACTACACACACACACACCGACAACACACACACACACACACCGACAACACACACACACACACCGACAACACACACACACACACTGACAACACACACACACACACACACCGACAACACACACACACACACACCGACAACACACACACACCGGCAACACACACACACACCGACAACACACACACACACAACACACACACACACCGACAACACACACACACACACACCGACAACACACACACACACACCGACAACACACACACACACACTGACAACACACACACACACACACACCGACAACACACACACACACACACCGACAACACACACACACCGGCAACACACACACACACCGACAACACACACACACACAACACACACACACACCGACAACACACACACTGACAACACACACACACACACACACACCGACAACACACACACACACCGACAACACACACACACACAACACACACACACACACACCGACAACACACACACACTGACAACACACACACACACACACACCGACAACACACACACACACCGACAACACACACACACACCGACAACACACACACACACACACACCGACAACACACACACACACCGACAACACACACACACACACACACACACACACACACCGACTACACACACACACACCGACAACACACACACACACACACCGACAACACACACACACACCGACAACACACACACACACACACCGACAACACACACACACACACACCGACAACACACACACACACACCGGCAACACACACACACACACACACCGACAACACACACACACACACACACACACCGATAACACACACACACACACACACACACACACACTGACAACACACACACACACACACCGACAACACACACACACACACCGACAACACACACACACACACAACACACACACACACACCGACAACACACACACACACACTGACAACACACACACACACACCGACAACACACACACACACACACACCGACAACACACACACACACAACACACACACACACACCGACAACACACACACACACACGACAACACACACACACACACCGACAACACACACACACACACACACACCGACAACACACACACACCGACAACACACACACACACACTGACAACACACACACACACACCGACAACACACACACACACACACACACCGACAACACACACACACCGACAACACACACACACACACCGACAACACACACACACACACACACCGACAACACACACACACACACCGACAACACACACACACACACACACGACAACACACACACACACACACCGACAACACACACACACCGACAACACACACACACACACCGACAACACACACACACACACACCGACAACACACACACACCGACAACACACACACACACACCGACAACACACACACACACCGACAACACACACACACACACACACACACCGACAACACACACACACACACACACCGATAACACACACACACCGACAACACACACACACACACACAAACACACCAACAACACACACACACACCGACAACACACACACACACACACACCGACAACACACACACACACACACACACACCGACAACACACACACACACACACAACACACACACACACACCGACAACACACACACACACACACCGACAACACACACACACACGACAACACACACACACACACACACCGACAACGCACACACACACACCGACAACACACACACACCGACAACACACACACACACACACACACCGACAACACACACACACACCGACAACACACACACACACACCGACAACACACACACACACACACACCGACAACACACACACACACACCGACAACACACACACACACACACACACACCGACTACACACACACACACCGACAACACACACACACACACACCGACAACACACACACACACACCGACAACACACACACAACACACACCGACAACACACACACACACACACACCGACAACACACACACACACACACAACACCGACAACACACACCGACAACACACACACACACACACCGACAACACACACACACCGACAACACACACACACACGCAACACACACACACACACCGACAACACACACACACACCGACAACACACACACACACACACCGACAACACACACACACACACCGACAACACACACACACACAACACACACACACACACCGACAACACACACACACACACACACCGACAACACACACACACACACACACACACCGACAACACACACACACCGACAACACACACACACACACACACACACACACACCGACAACACACACACACACACACCGACAACACACACACACACAACACACACACACACCGACAACACACACACACACCGACAACACACACACACACACTGACAACACACACACACACACACCGACAACACACACACACACACACACCGACAACACACACACACCGACAACACACACACACCGACAACACACACACACACACACGACAACAAACACACACACCGACAACACACACACACACAACACACACACACACACCGACACACACACACACACACACCGACAACACACACACACCGACAACACACACACACACACCGACAACACACACACACACACACACACACACACCGACTACACACACACACACCGACAACACACACACACACCGACAACACACACACACACACCGACAACACACACACACACACACCGACAACACACACACACACACACACCGACAACACACACACACACCGACAACACACACACACACACCGGCAACACACACACACACACACACCGACAACACACACACACACACACACACACACCGACAACACACACACACACACACACACACACACTGACAACACACACACACACACACCGACAACACACACACACACACACCGACAACACACACACACACACAACACACACACACACACCGACAACACACACACACACCGACAACACACACACACACACCGACAACACAAACACATACACCGACAACACACACACACACAACACACACACACACACCGACTACACACACACACACACACACACCGACAACACACACACACACACACACCGACAACACACACACACCGACAACACACACACACACACACACACACACCGACAACACACACACAAACACACCGACAACACACACACACACAACACACACACACACACACACACACCGACAACACACACACACACACCGACAACACACACACACACACTGACAACACACACACACACACACACCGACAACACACACACACACACACACCGACAACACACACACACCGACAACACACACACACACACCGACAACACACACACACACACACACCGACAACACACACACACACACACCGACAACACACACACACACACAACGACAACAAACACACACACCGACAACACACACACACACAACACACACACACACACCGACAACACACACACACACACACCGACAACACACACACACCGACAACACACACACACACACCGACAACACTCACACACACCGACAACACACACACACACACACCGACAACACACACACACACACACACCGATAACACACACACACCGACAACACACACACACACACACACACCGACAACACACACACACACACAGACACCGACAACACACACACACACAACAAAACACACACACACACCGACAACACACACACACACACCGACAACACACACACACACACCGACGACACACACACACACACCGACAAAACACACACACACACACCGACAACACACACACACACACACCGACAACACACACACACACACACACACCGACAACACACACACACACACACACACCGACAACACACACACACAGACACACACTGACAACACACACACACACACACACACACCGACAACACACACACACACACACCGACAACACACACACACCGGCAACACACACACACCAACAACACACACACCGACAACACACACACACACCGACAACACACACAAACACACACAACACACACACACACACACAACACACACACCGACAAAACACACACACACCGACAACACACACACACACACACACACCGACAACACACACACACACACCGACAACACACACACACACACACACACACACCGACTACACACACACACACCGACAACACACACACACACACACCGACAACACACACACACACACCGACAACACACACACACACACTGACAACACACACACACACACACACACCGACAACACACACACACACACACCGACAACACACACACACCGGCAACACACACACACACCGACAACACACACACAACACACACACACACCGACAACACACACACACCGACAACACACACACACACACCGACAACACACACACACACACTGACAACACACACACACACACACACCGACAACACACACACACACACACCGACAACACACACACACCGGCAACACACACACACACCGACAACACACACACACACAACACACACACACACCGACAACACACACACCGACAACACACACACACACACACACACGACAACACACACACACACCGACAACACACACACATACACCGACAACACACACACACACAACACACACACACACACCGACAACACACACACACACACACACCGACAACACACACACACACACACACACACCGACAACACACACACACCGACAACACACACACACACACACACACACACACACCGACAACACACACACAAACACACCGACAACACACACACACACAACACACACACACACACACCGACAACACACACACACACACCGACAACACACACACACACACACTGACAACACACACACACACACACCGACAACACACACACACACACACACCGACAACACACACACACCGACAACACACACACACCGACAACACACACACACACACAACGACAACAAACACACACACCGACAACACACACACACACAACACACACACACACCGACAACACACACACACACACACCGACAACACACACACACCGACAACACACACACACACACCGACAACACACACACACACACACACACACACACCGACTACACACACACACACCGACAACACACACACACACCGACAACACACACACACACACCGACAACACACACACACACACACCGACAACACACACACACACACACACCGACAACACACACACACACCGACAACACACACACACACACCGGCAACACACACACACACACACACCGACAACACACACACACACACACACACACACCGACACACACACACACACACACACACACACACTGACAACACACACACACACACACCGACAACACACACACACACACACCGACAACACACACACACACACAACACACACACACACACCGACAACACACACACACACCGACAACACACACACACACACACCGACAACACAAACACATACACCGACAACACACACACACACAACACACACACACACACCGACTACACACACACACACACACACACCGACAACACACACACACACACACACCGACAACACACACACACCGACAACACACACACACACACCCACACACACCGACAACACACACACAAACACACCGACAACACACACACACACAACACACACACACACACACACACACCGACAACACACACACACACACACCGACAACACACACACACACACTGACAACACACACACACACACACACCGACAACACACACACACACACACACCGACAACACACACACACCGACAACACACACACACACACCGACAACACACACACACACACACACCGACAACACACACACACACACACCGACAACACACACACACACACAACGACAACAAACACACACACCGACAACACACACACACACAACACACACACACACACCGACAACACACACACACACACACCGACAACACACACACACACACTGACAACACACACACACACACACACCGACAACACACACACACACACACACCGACAACACACACACACCGACAACACACACACACACACCGACAACACACACACACACACACACCGACAACACACACACACACACACCGACAACACACACACACACACAACGACAACAAACACACACACCGACAACACACACACACACAACACACACACACACACCGACAACACACACACACACACACCGACAACACACACACACCGACAACACACACACACACACCGACAACACTCACACACACCGACAACACACACACACACACACACACACACCGACAACACACACACACACACACACCGATAACACACACACACCGACAACACACACACACACACACACACCGACAACACACACACACACACAGACACCGACAACACACACACACACAACAAAACACACACACACACCGACAACACACACACACACACCGACAACACACACACACACACCGACGACACACACACACACCGACAACAACACACACACACCGACAACACACACACACACACACCGACAACACACACACACACACACACACCGACAACACACACACACACACACACACCGACAACACACACACACAGACACACACTGACAACACACACACACACACACACACCGACAACACACACACACACACACCGACAACACACACACACCGGCAACACACACACACCAACAACACACACACCGACAACACACACACACACCGACAACACACACAAACACACACAACACACACACACACACACAACACACACACCGACAAAACACACACACACCGACAACACACACACACACACACACACCGACAACACACACACACACACCGACAACACACACACACACACACACACACCGACTACACACACACACACCGACAACACACACACACACACACCGACAACACACACACACACACCGACAACACACACACACACACTGACAACACACACACACACACACACCGACAACACACACACACACACACCGACAACACACACACACCGGCAACACACACACACACCGACAACACACACACACACAACACACACACACACCGACAACACACACACACACACACCGACAACACACACACACACACCGACAACACACACACACACACTGACAACACACACACACACACACACCGACAACACACACACACACCGACAACACACACACACCGGCAACACACACACACACCGACAACACACACACCGACAACACACACACACACACACACACCGACAACACACACACACACCGACAACACACACACACACAACACACACACACACACACCGACAACACACACACACTGACAACACACACACACACACACACCGACAACACACACACACACCGACAACACACACACACACCGACAACACACACACACACACACACCGACAACACACACACACACCGACAACACACACACACACACACACACACACACACCGACTACACACAC
>NW_027675651.1:175000-190000 GCF_965601325.2 Salmo salar
CCGACAACACACACACACACACACACCGACAACACACACACACCGACAACACACACACACACACCGACAACACACACACACACACACACCGACAACACACACACACACACACCGACAACACACACACACACACAACGACAACAAACACACACACCGACAACACACACACACACACAACACACACACACACACCGACAACACACACACACACACACCGACAACACACACACACCGACAACACACACACACACCGACAACACTCACACACACCGACAACACACACACACACACACACACACACCGACAACACACACACACACACACACCGATAACACACACACACTGACAACACACACACACACACAAACACACCAACAACACACACACACACCGACAACACACACACACACACACACCGACAACACACACACACACACACACCGACAACACACACACACACAACAAAACACACACACACACCGACAACACACACACACACACCGACAACACACACACACACACCGACAACACACACACACACACACCGACAAAACACACACACACACACACACCGACAACACACACACACACACACCGACAACACACACACACCGACAACACACACACACACACACACACCGACAACACACACAGACACCGACAACACACACACACACCGACAACACACACACACACACACCGACAACACACACACACACACCGACAACACACACACACACACACACACACACCGACTACACACACACACACCGACAACACACACACACACACCGACAACACACACACACACACACACCGACAACACACACACACACACACACCGACAACACACACACACACCGACAACACACACACACACACCGGCAACACACACACACACACACACCGACAACACACACACACACACACACACACACCGACAACACACACACACACACACACACACACACTGACAACACACACACACACACACCGACAACACACACACACACACACCGACAACACACACACACACACAACACACACACACACACCGACAACACACACACACACACACCGACAACACACACACACACACACCGACAACACACACACACACACCGACAACACACACACACACAACACACACACACACACCGACTAAACACACACACACACACACCGACAACACACACACACACACACACACCGACAACACACATACACCGACAACACACACACACACACACACACACCGACAACACACACACAAACACACCGACAACACACACACACACAACACACACACACACCGACAACACACACACACACACCGACAACACACACACACACACTGACAACACACACACACACACACACCGACAACACACACACACACACACACCGACAACACACACACACCGACAACACACACACACACACCGACAACACACACACACACACACACCGACAACACACACACACA
Organism: Salmo salar; assembly: GCF_965601325.2. Taxonomy (NCBI): domain Eukaryota; kingdom Metazoa; phylum Chordata; class Actinopteri; order Salmoniformes; family Salmonidae; genus Salmo; species Salmo salar. Next base: position 176,487 of record NW_027675651.1, read on the forward strand.
CACACCGACAACACACACACACACACAACGACAACAAACACACACACCGACAACACACACACACACACAACACACACACACACACCGACAACACACACACACACACACCGACAACACACACACACCGACAACACACACACACACACACACACACACCGACAACACACACACACACACACACCGATAACACACACACACTGACAACACACACACACACACACAAACACACCAACAACACACACACACACCGACAACACACACACACACACACACCGACAACACACACACACACACACACCGACAACACACACACACACAACAAAACACACACACACACCGACAACACACACACACACACCGACAACACACACACACACACCGACAACACACACACACACACACCGACAAAACACACACACACACACACCGACAACACACACACACACACACCGACAACACACACACACACACACCGACAACACACACACACACACACACCGACAACACACACACACACACACACTGACAACACACACACACACACACACACCGACAACACACACACACACACACCGACAACACACACACACACACCGACAACACACACACACACACACCGACAACACACACACACACACCGACAACACACACACACACAACACACACACACACACCGACTACACACACACACACACACACACCGACAACACACACACACACACACACCGACAACACACACACACCGACAACACACACACACACACACACACACACACCGACAACACACACACAAACACACCGACATCACACACACACACAACACACACACACACCGACAACACACACACACACACCGACAACACACACACACACACTGACAACACACACACACACACACACCGACAACACACACACACACACACACCGACAACACACACACACTGACAACACACACACACACACCGACAACACACACACACACACACACCGACAACACACACACACACACACCGACAACACACACACACACACAACGACAACAAACACACACACCGACAACACACACACACACAACACACACACACACACCGACAACACACACACACACACACCGACAACACACACACACCGACAACACACACACACCGACAACACTCACACACACCGACAACACACACACACACACACACACCGACAACACACACACACACACACACCCATAACACACACACACCGACAACACACACACACACACACAAACACACCAACAACACACACACACACCGACAACACACACACACACACACACCGACAACACACACACACACACACACACCGACAACACACACACACACAACAAAACACACACACACACCGACAACACACACACACACACCGACAACACACACACACACACCGACAACACACACACACACACACCGACAACACACACACACACACACCGACAACACACACACACACACACCGACAACACACACACACACACCAACAACACACACACACACACACACACACACCGACAACACACACACACACACACCGACAACACACACACACACACACACACACTGACAACACACAAACACACACACCGACAACACACACACACACACACCGACAACACACACACACCGGCAACACACACACACCGACAACACACACACCGACAACACACACACACACCGACAACACACACACACACACACACAACACACAAACCGACAACACACACACACCGACAACACACACACACACACACACCGACAACACACACACACACACCGACAACACACACACACACACAAACACACCGACTACACACACACACACCGACAACACACACACACACACACCGACAACACACACACACACACCGACAACACACACACACACACCGACAACACACACACACACACACACCGACAACACACACACACCGGCAAAACACACACACACCGACAACACACACACACACAACACACACACACACCGACAACACACACACACACACCGACAACACACACACACACACACACACCGACAACACACACACACACCGACAACACACACACAACACACACACACACACCGACAACACACACACACACACACAGACAACACACACACACAAACACACCGACAACACACAGACACACACACCGACAACACACACACACACACACCGACAACACACACACACACACAACACACACACACACACCGACAACACACACACACACACACCGACAACACACACACACACACACACCGACAACACACACACACACACCGACAACACACACACACACACCGACAACACACACACACACACCGGCAACACACACACACACACACACACCGACAACACACACACACACACACCGAGAACACACACACACCGACAACACACACACACACACACACACACACACACCGACAACAAAAACACAAACACACCGACAACACACACACACACAACACACACACACACACACCGACAACACACACACACACACCGACAACACACACACACACACTGACAACACACACACACACACCGACAACACACACACACACACACCGACAACACACACACACCGACAACACACACACACACACACCGACAACACACACACACACACACACCGACAACACACACACACACACACCGACAACACACACACACACACAACGACAACAAACACACACACCGACAACACACACACACAGAACACACACACACACACCGACAACACACACACACACACACCGACAACACACACACACCGACAACACACACACACACACCGACAACACTCACACACACCGACAACACACACACACACACACACACACACCGACAACACACACACACACACACACCGATAACACACACACACCGACAACACACACACACACACACAAACACACCAACAACACACACACACACCGACAACACACACACACACACACACCGACAACACACACACACACACACACACCGACAACACACACACACACACACCGACAACACACACACACACCGACAACACACACACACACACACACACACTGACAACACACACACACACACACACACACACCGACAACACACACACACACACACCGACAACACACACACACACACCGACAACACACACACAAACACACACACAACACACACACACACACCGACAACACACACACACACAACACACACACACACACCGACTACACACACACACACACACACACCGACAACACACACACACACACACACCGACAACACACACACACCGACAACACACACACACACACACACACACACACCGACAACACACACACAAACACACCGACAACACACACACACACAACACACACACACACCGACAACACACACACACACACCGACAACACACACACACACACTGACAACACACACACACACACACACCGACAACACACACACACACACACACCGACAACACACACACACTGACAACACACACACACACACCGACAACACACACACACACACACACCGACAACACACACACACACACACCGACAACACACACACACACACAACGACAACAAACACACACACCGACAACACACACACACACAACACACACACACACACCGACAACACACACACACACACACCGACAACACACACACACCGACAACACACACACACCGACAACACTCACACACACCGACAACACACACACACACACACACACACCGACAACACACACACACACACACACCCATAACACACACACACCGACAACACACACACACACACACAAACACACCAACAACACACACACACACCGACAACACACACACACACACACACCGACAACACACACACACACACACACACCGACAACACACACACACACACAACAAAACACACACACACACCGACAACACACACACACACACCGACAACACACACACACACACACCGACAAAACACACACACACACACCGACAACACACACACACACACACCGACAACACACACACACACACACCAACAACACACACACACACACACACACCGACAACACACACACACACACACACTGACAACACACACACACACACACACACACCGACAACACACACACACACCGACAACACACACACACACACCGGCAACACACACACACCGACAACACACACCGACAACACACACACACACCGACAACACACACACACACACACAACACACACACCGACAAAACACACACACACCGACAACACACACACACACACCGACAACACACACACACACACCGACAACACACACACACACACACACCGACTACACACACACACACCGACAACACACACACACACACACACCGACAACACACACACACACACACCGACAACACACACACACACACACCGACAACACACACACACACACACCAACAACACACACACACACACACACACACACCGACAACACACACACACACACACCGACAACACACACACACACACACACACACTGACAACACACAAACACACACACCGACAACACACACACACACACACCGACAACACACACACACACACCGGCAACACACACACACCGACAACACACACACCGACAACACACACACACACCGACAACACACACACACACACACACAACACACACACCGACAACACACACACACCGACAACACACACACACACACACACCGACAACACACACACACACACACCGACAACACACACACACACACAAACACACCGACTACACACACACACACCGACAACACACACACACACACACCGACAACACACACACACACACCGACAACACACACACACACACCGACAACACACACACACACACACACCGACAAGACACACACACACACACCGACAACACACACACACCGGCAAAACACACACACACCGACAACACACACACACACAACACACACACACACCGACAACACACACACACCGACAACACACACACACACACACACACCGACAACACACACACACACCGACAACACACACACAACACACACACACACACCGACAACACACACACACACACACAGACAACACACACACACAAACACACCGACAACACACAGACACACACACCGACAACACACACACACACCGACAACACACACACACACACAACACACACACACACACCGACAACACACACACACACACACCGACAACACACACACACACACCGACAACACACACACACACCGACAACACACACACACACACCGGCAACACACACACACACACACACCGACAACACACACACACACACACACACCGACACACACACACACACACACACACACACACTGACAACACACACACACACACACCGACAACACACACACACACCGACAACACACACACACACACAACACACATACACACCGACAACACACACACACACACACCGACAACACACACACACACACCGACAACACACACACACACACACACAACACACACACACACACCGACTACACAAACACACACACACACACCGACAACACACACACACACACACCGAGAACACACACACACCGACAACACACACACACACACACACACACACACACCGACAACAAAAACACAAACACACCGACAACACACACACACACAACACACACACACACACACCGACAACACACACACACACACCGACAACACACACACACACACTGACAACACACACACACACACCGACAACACACACACACACACACCGACAACACACACACACCGACAACACACACACACACACACCGACAACACACACACACACACACACCGACAACACACACACACACACACCGACAACACACACACACACACAACGACAACAAACACACACACCGACAACACACACACACACAACACACACACACACACCGACAACACAAACACACACACACCGACAACACACACACACCGACAACACACACACACACACCGACAACACTCACACACACCGACAACACACACACACACACACACACCGACAACACACACACACACACACACCGATAACACACACACACCGACAACACACACACACACACACAAACACACCAACAACACACACACACACCGACAACACACACACACACACACACCGACAACACACACACACACACACACACCGACAACACACACACACACACACCGACAACACACACACACACACACACCGACAACACACACACACACACACACACTGACACACACACACACACACACACACACACCGACAACACACACACACACACACCGACAACACACACACACACACCGACAACACACACACACACACACCGACAACACACACACACACACACCGACAACACACACACACACAACACACACACACACACCGACTACACACACACACACACACACACCGACAACACACACACACACACACACCGACAACACACACACACCGACAACACACACACACACACACACACACACACCGACAACACACACACAAACACACCGACAACACACACACACACAACACACACACACACCGACAACACACACACACACACCGACAACACACACACACACACTGACAACACACACACACACACACACCGACAACACACACACACACACACACCGACAACACACACACACTGACAACACACACACACACACCGACAACACACACACACACACACACCGACAACACACACACACACACACCGACAACACACACACACACACATAGACAACAAACACACACACCGACAACACACACACACACAACACACACACACACACCGACAACACTCACACACACCGACAACACACACACACACACACACACCGACAACACACACACACACACACACCCATAACACACACACACCGACAACACACACACACACACACAAACACACCAACAACACACACACACACCGACAACACACACACACACACACACCGACAACACACACACACACACACCGACAACACACACACACACAACAAAACACACACACACACCGACAACACACACACACACACCGACAACACACACACACACACCGACAACACACACACACACACACCGACAAAACACACACACACACACCGACAACACACACACACACACACCGACAACACACACACACACACACCAACAACACACACACACACACACACACACACACCGACAACACACACACACACACACACACACTGACAACACACACACACACACACACACCGACAACACACACACACACCGACAACACACACACACACACCGGCAACACACACACACCGACAACACACACCGACAACACACACACACACCGACAACACACACACACACACACAACACACACACCGACAAAACACACACACACCGACAACACACACACACACACACACCGACAACACACACACACACACCGACAACACACACACACACACACACCGACTACACACACACACACCGACAACACACACACACACACACACCGACAACACACACACACACACACCGACAACACACACACACACACACCGACAACACACACACACACACACCAACAACACACACACACACACACACACACACCGACAACACACACACACACACACCGACAACACACACACACACACACACACACTGACAACACACAAACACACACACCGACAACACACACACACACACACCGACAACACACACACACACACCGGCAACACACACACACCGACAACACACACACCGACAACACACACACACACCGACAACACACACACACACACACACAACACACACACCGACAACACACACACACCGACAACACACACACACACACACACCGACAACACACACACACACACACCGACAACACACACACACACACAAACACACCGACTACACACACACACACCGACAACACACACACACACACACCGACAACACACACACACACACCGACAACACACACACACACACCGACAACACACACACACACACACACCGACAAGACACACACACACACACCGACAACACACACACACCGGCAAAACACACACACACCGACAACACACACACACACAACACACACACACACCGACAACACACACACACCGACAACACACACACACACACACACACACCGACAACACACACACACACCGACAACACACACACAACACACACACACACACCGACAACACACACACACACACACAGACAACACACACACACAAACACACCGACAACACACAGACACACACACCGACAACACACACACACACACACCGACAACACACACACACACACAACACACACACACACACCGACAACACACACACACACACACCGACAACACACACACACACACCGACAACACACACACACACCGACAACACACACACACACACCGGCAACACACACACACACACACACCGACAACACACACACACACACACACACCGACAACACACACACACACACACACACACACTGACAACACACACACACACACACCGACAACACACACACACACCGACAACACACACACACACACAACACACATACACACCGACAACACACACACACACACACCGACAACACACACACACACACCGACAACACACACACACACACACACAACACACACACACACACCGACTACACAAACACACACACACACACCGACAACACACACACACACACACCGAGAACACACACACACCGACAACACACACACACACACACACACACACACACCGACAACAAAAACACAAACACACCGACAACACACACACACACAACACACACACACACACACCGACAACACACACACACACACCGACAACACACACACACACACTGACAACACACACACACACACCGACAACACACACACACACACACCGACAACACACACACACCGACAACACACACACACACACACCGACAACACACACACACACACACACCGACAACACACACACACACACACCGACAACACACACACACACACAACGACAACAAACACACACACCGACAACACACACACACACAACACACACACACACACCGACAACACAAACACACACACACCGACAACACACACACACCGACAACACACACACACACACCGACAACACTCACACACACCGACAACACACACACACACACACACACACCGACAACACACACACACACACACACCGATAACACACACACACCGACAACACACACACACACACACAAACACACCAACAACACACACACACACCGACAACACACACACACACACACACCGACAACACACACACACACACACACACCGACAACACACACACACACACACCGACAACACACACACACACACACACCGACAACACACACACACACACACACACTGACAACACACACACACACACACACACACCGACAACACACACACACACACACCGACAACACACACACACACACCGACAACACACACACACACACACCGACAACACACACACACACACACCGACAACACACACACACACAACACACACACACACACCGACTACACACACACACACACACACACCGACAACACACACACACACACACACCGACAACACACACACACCGACAACACACACACACACACACACACACACACCGACAACACACACACAAACACACCGACAACACACACACACACAACACACACACACACCGACAACACACACACACACACCGACAACACACACACACACACTGACAACACACACACACACACACACCGACAACACACACACACACACACACCGACAACACACACACACTGACAACACACACACACACACCGACAACACACACACACACACACACCGACAACACACACACACACACACCGACAACACACACACACACACACATAGACAACAAACACACACACCGACAACACACACACACACAACACACACACACACACCGACAACACTCACACACACCGACAACACACACACACACACACACACCGACAACACACACACACACACACACCCATAACACACACACACCGACAACACACACACACACACACAAACACACCAACAACACACACACACACCGACAACACACACACACACACACACCGACAACACACACACACACACACCGACAACACACACACACACAACAAAACACACACACACACCGACAACACACACACACACACCGACAACACACACACACACACCGACAACACACACACACACACACCGACAAAACACACACACACACACCGACAACACACACACACACACACCGACAACACACACACACACACACCAACAACACACACACACACACACACACACCGACAACACACACACACACACACACACACTGACAACACACACACACACACACCGACAACACACACACACACACACCGACAACACACACACACACCGACAACACACACACACACACACACCGACAACACACACACACACACACCGACAACACACACACACACACACCGACAACACACACACACACACACCAACAACACACACACACACACACACACACACCGACAACACACACACACACACACCGACAACACACACACACACACACACACACTGACAACACACAAACACACACACCGACAACACACACACACACACACCGACAACACACACACACACACCGGCAACACACACACACCGACAACACACACACCGACAACACACACACACACCGACAACACACACACACACACACACAACACACACACCGACAACACACACACACCGACAACACACACACACACACACACCGACAACACACACACACACACACCGACAACACACACACACACACAAACACACCGACTACACACACACACACCGACAACACACACACACACACACCGACAACACACACACACACACCGACAACACACACACACACACCGACAACACACACACACACACACACCGACAAGACACACACACACACACCGACAACACACACACACCGGCAAAACACACACACACCGACAACACACACACACACAACACACACACACACCGACAACACACACACACCGACAAACACACACACACACACACACACCGACAACACACACACACACCGACAACACACACACAACACACACACACACACCGACAACACACACACACACACACAGACAACACACACACACAAACACACCGACAACACACAGACACACACACCGACAACACACACACACACACACCGACAACACACACACACACACAACACACACACACACACCGACAACACACACACACACACACACCAACAACACACACACACACACCGACAACACACACACACACCGACAACACACACACACACACCGGCAACACACACACACACACACACCGACAACACACACACACACACACACACCGACAACACACACACACACACACACACACACTGACAACACACACACACACACACCGACAACACACACACACACCGACAACACACACACACACACAACACACATACACACCGACAACACACACACACACACACCGACAACACACACACACACACCGACAACACACACACACACACACACAACACACACACACACACCGACTACACAAACACACACACACACACCGACAACACACACACACACACACCGAGAACACACACACACCGACAACACACACACACACACACACACACACACACCGACAACAAAAACACAAACACACCGACAACACACACACACACAACACACACACACACACACCGACAACACACACACACACACCGACAACACACACACACACACTGACAACACACACACACACACCGACAACACACACACACACACACCGACAACACACACACACCGACAACACACACACACACACACCGACAACACACACACACACACACACCGACAACACACACACACACACACCGACAACACACACACACACACAACGACAACAAACACACACACCGACAACACACACACACACAACACACACACACACACCGACAACACAAACACACACACACCGACAACACACACACACCGACAACACACACACACACACCGACAACACTCACACACACCGACAACACACACACACACACACACACACCGACAACACACACACACACACACACCGATAACACACACACACCGACAACACACACACACACACACAAACACACCAACAACACACACACACACCGACAACACACACACACACACACACCGACAACACACACACACACACACACACCGACAACACACACACACACACACCGACAACACACACACACACACACACCGACAACACACACACACACACACACACTGACAACACACACACACACACACACACACCGACAACACACACACACACACACCGACAACACACACACACACACCGACAACACACACACACACACACCGACAACACACACACACACACACCGACAACACACACACACACAACACACACACACACACCGACTACACACACACACACACACACACCGACAACACACACACACACACACACCGACAACACACACACACCGACAACACACACACACACACACACACACACACCGACAACACACACACAAACACACCGACAACACACACACACAACACACACACACACCGACAACACACACACACACACCGACAACACACACACACACACTGACAACACACACACACACACACACCGACAACACACACACACACACACACCGACAACACACACACACTGACAACACACACACACACACCGACAACACACACACACACACACACCGACAACACACACACACACACACCGACAACACACACACACACACATAGACAACAAACACACACACCGACAACACACACACACACACACACACACACACACACCGACAACACTCACACACACCGACAACACACACACACACACACACACCGACAACACACACACACACACACACCCATAACACACACACACCGACAACACACACACACACACACAAACACACCAACAACACACACACACACCGACAACACACACACACACACACACCGACAACACACACACACACACACCGACAACACACACACACACAACAAACACACACACACACCGACAACACACACACACACACCGACAACACACACACACACACCGACAACACACACACACACACCGACAACACAAACACACACACACCGACAACACACACACACCGACAACACACACACACACACCGACAACACTCACACACACCGACAACACACACACACACACACACACACCGACAACACACACACACACACACACCGATAACACACACACACCGACAACACACACACACACACACAAACACACCAACAACACAC
>NW_027675651.1:195000-215000 GCF_965601325.2 Salmo salar
ACACACACACAACACACACACACACACCGACAACACACACACACACACACCGACAACACACACACACACACACCGACAACACACACACACACACCGACAACACACACACACACAACACACACACACACACCGACTACACACACACACACACACACCGACAACACACACACACACACACACACCGACAACACACACACACACACACACACACACCGACAACACACACACAAACACACCGACAACACACACACACACAACACACACACACACCGACAACACACACACACACACCGACAACACACACACACACACTGACAACACACACACACACACACACCGACAACACACACACACACACACACCGACAACACACACACACCGACAACACACACACACACACCGACAACACACACACACACACACACCGACAACACACACACACACACACCGACAACACACACACACACACAACGACAACAAACACACACACCGACAACACACACACACACACAACACACACACACACACCGACAACACACACACACACACACCGACAACACACACACACCGACAACACACACACACACCGACAACACTCACACACACCGACAACACACACACACACACACACACACACCGACAACACACACACACACACACACCGATAACACACACACACTGACACACACACACACACACACAAACACACCAACAACACACACACACACCGACAACACACACACACACACACACCGACAACACACACACACACACACACCGACAACACACACACACACAACAAAACACACACACACACCGACAACACACACACACACACCGACAACACACACACACACACCGACAACACACACACACACACACCGACAAACACACACACACACACACACCGACAACACACACACACACACACCGACAACACACACACACCGACACACACACACACACACACACACACCGACAACACACACAGACACCGACAACACACACACACACCGACAACACACACACACACACACCGACAACACACACACACACACCGACAACACACACACACACACACACACACCGACTACACACACACACACCGACAACACACACACACACACCGACAACACACACACACACACACACCGACAACACACACACACACACCACACCGACAACACACACACACACCGACAACACACACACACACACCGGCAACACACACACACACACACACCGACAACACACACACACACACACACACACACCGACAACACACACACACACACACACACACACACACTGACAACACACACACACACACACCGACAACACACACACACACACACCGACAACACACACACACACACAACACACACACACACACCGACAACACACACACACACACACCGACAACACACACACACACACACCGACAACACACACACACACACCGACAACACACACACACACAACACACACACACACACCGACTAACACACACACACACACACCGACAACACACACACACACACACACACCGACAACACACATACACCGACAACACACACACACACACACACACACCGACAACACACACACAAACACACCGACAACACACACACACACAACACACACACACACCGACAACACACACACACACACCGACAACACACACACACACACTGACCACACACACACACACACACCGACAACACACACACACACACACACCGACAACACACACACACCGACAACACACACACACACACCGACAACACACACACACACACACACCGACAACACACACACACACACACCGACAACACACACACACACACAACGACAACAAACACACACACCGACAACACACACACACACACAACACACACACACACACCGACAACACACACACACACACACCGACAACACACACACACCGACAACACACACACACACCGACAACACTCACACACACCGACAACACACACACACACACACACACACACCGACAACACACACACACACACACACCGATAACACACACACACTGACAACACACACACACACACACAAACACACCAACAACACACACACACACCGACAACACACACACACACACACACCGACAACACACACACACACACACACCGACAACACACACACACACAACAAAACACACACACACACCGACAACACACACACACACACCGACAACACACACACACACACCGACAACACACACACACACACACCGACAAAACACACACACACACACACCGACAACACACACACACACACACCGACAACACACACACACACACACCGACAACACACACACACACACACACCGACACACACACACACACACACACACTGACACACACACACACACACACACACACACCGACAACACACACACACACACACCGACAACACACACACACACACCGACAACACACACACACACACACCGACAACACACACACACACACCGACAACACACACACACACAACACACACACACACACCGACTACACACACACACACACACACACCGACAACACACACACACACACACACCGACAACACACACACACCGACAACACACACACACACACACACACACACACGACAACACACACACAAACACACCGACATCACACACACACACAACACACACACACACCGACAACACACACACACACACCGACAACACACACACACACACTGACAACACACACACACACACACACCGACAACACACACACACACCACACCGACAACACACACACACTGACAACACACACACACACACCGACAACACACACACACACACACACCGACAACACACACACACACACACCGACAACACACACACACACACAACGACAACAAACACACACACCGACAACACACACACACACAACACACACACACACACCGACAACACACACACACACACACCGACAACACACACACACCGACAACACACACACACCGACAACACTCACACACACCGACAACACACACACACACACACACACCGACAACACACACACACACACACACCCATAACACACACACACCGACAACACACACACACACACACAAACACACCAACAACACACACACACACCGACAACACACAGACACACACCGACAACACACACACACACACACACACCGACAACACACACACACACAACAAAACACACACACACACCGACAACACACACACACACACCGACAACACACACACACACACCGACAACACACACACACACACACCGACAAAACACACACACACACACCGACAACACACACACACACACACCGACAACACACACACACACACACCAACAACACACACACACACACACACACCGACAACACACACACACACACACACACACTGACAACACACACACACACACACACACACCGACAACACACACACACACCGACAACACACACCGACAACACACACACACACCGACAACACACACACACACACACAACACACACACCGACAAAACACACACACACCGACAACACACACACACACACACACCGACAACACACACACACACACCGACAACACACACACACACACACACCGACTACACACACACACACCGACAACACACACACACACACACACCGACAACACACACACACACACACCGACAACACACACACACACACACCGACAACACACACACACACACACCAACAACACACACACACACACACACACACACCGACAACACACACACACACACACCGACAACACACACACACACACACACACACTGACAACACACAAACACACACACCGACAACACACACACACACACACCGACAACACACACACACCGGCAACACACACACACCGACAACACACACACCGACAACACACACACACACCGACAACACACACACACACACACACAACACACAAACCGACAACACACACACACCGACAACACACACACACACACACACCGACAACACACACACACACACCGACAACACACACACACACACAAACACACCGACTACACACACACACACCGACAACACACACACACACACACCGACAACACACACACACACACACCGACAACACACACACACACACCGACAACACACACACACACACACACCGACAACACACACACACACACACCGACAACACACACACACCGGCAAAACACACACACACCGACAACACACACACACACAACACACACACACACCGACAACACACACACACACACCGACAACACACACACACACACACACACCGACAACACACACACACACACCGACAACACACACACAACACACACACACACACCGACAACACACACACACACACACAGACAACACACACACACAAACACACCGACAACACACAGACACACACACCGACAACACACACACACACACACCGACAACACACACACACACACAACACACACACACACACCGACAACACACACACACACACACCGACAACACACACACACACACACCGACAACACACACACACACACCGACAACACACACACACACCGACAACACACACACACACACCGGCAACACACACACACACACACACCGACAACACACACACACACACACACACCGACAACACACACACACACACACACACACACTGACAACACACACACACACACACCGACAACACACACACACACCGACAACACACACACACGCACAACACACATACACACCGACAACACACACACACACACACCGACAACACACACACACACACCGACAACACACACACACACACACACAACACACACACACACACCGACTACACAAACACACACACACACACCGACAACACACACACACACACACCGACAACACACACACACCGACAACACACACACACACACACACACACACACACCGACAACAAACACACACACACCGACAACACACACACACACACAACACACACACACACACACCGACAACACACACACACACACCGACAACACACACACACACACTGACAACACACACACACACCGACAACACACACACACACACACACCGACAACACACACACACACCGACAACACACACACACACACACACCGACAACACACACACACACACACACACCGACAACACACACACACACACACCGACAACACACACACACACCGACAACACACACACACACACACACCGACAACACACACACACACACACACACCGACAACACACACACACACACACCGACAACACACACACACACCGACAACACACACACACACACACACACACTGACAACACACACACACACACACACACACACCGACAACACACACACACACACACCGACAACACACACACACCGACAACACACACACACACACACACACAACACACACACACACACCGACAACACACACACACACAACACACACACACACACCGACTACACACACACACACACACACACCGACAACACACACACACACACACACCGACAACACACACACACCGACAACACACACACACACACACACACACACACCGACAACACACACACAAACACACCGACAACACACACACACACACACACACACACACACCGACAACACACACACACACACCGACAACACACACACACACACTGACAACACACACACACACACACACCGACAACACACACACACACACACACCGACAACACACACACACTGACAACACACACACACACACCGACAACACACACACACACACACACCGACAACACACACACACACACACCGACAACACACACACACACACAACGACAACAAACACACACACCGACAACACACACACACACAACACACACACACACACCGACAACACACACACACACACACCGACAACACACACACACCGACAACACACACACACCGACAACACTCACACACACCGACAACACACACACACACACACACACCGACAACACACACACACACACACACCCATAACACACACACACCGACAACACACACACACACACACAAACACACCAACAACACACACACACACCGACAACACACACACACACACACACCGACAACACACACACACACACACACACCGACAACACACACACACACAACAAAACACACACACACACCGACAACACACACACACACACCGACAACACACACACACACACCGACAACACACACACACACACACCGACAAAACACACACACACACACCGACAACACACACACACACACACCGACAACACACACACACACACACCAACAACACACACACACACACACACACACACCGACAACACACACACACACACACACTGACAACACACACACACACACACACACACACCGACAACACACACACACACCGACAACACACACACACACACCGGCAACACACACACACCGACAACACACACCGACAACACACACACACACCGACAACACACACACACACACACAACACACACACCGACAACACACACACACACCGACAACACACACACACACACCGACAACACACACACACACACCGACAACACACACACACACACACACCGACTACACACACACACACCGACAACACACACACACACACACACCGACAACACACACACACACACACCGACAACACACACACACACACACCGACAACACACACACACACACACCAACAACACACACACACACACACACACACACCGACAACACACACACACACACACCGACAACACACACACACACACACACACACTGACAACACACAAACACACACACCGACAACACACACACACACACACCGACAACACACACACACACACCGGCAACACACACACACCGACAACACACACACCGACAACACACACACACACCGACAACACACACACACACACACACAACACACACACCGACAACACACACACACCGACAACACACACACACACACACACCGACAACACACACACACACACACCGACAACACACACACACACACAAACACACCGACTACACACACACACACCGACAACACACACACACACACACCGACAACACACACACACACACCGACAACACACACACACACACACCGACAACACACACACACACACACACCGACAACACACACACACACACACCGACAACACACACACACCGGCAAAACACACACACACCGACAACACACACACACACAACACACACACACACCGACAACACACACACACCGACAACACACACACACACACACACACCGACAACACACACACACACCGACAACACACACACAACACACACACACACACCGACAACACACACACACACACACAGACAACACACACACACAACACACCGACAACACACAGACACACACACCGACAACACACACACACACACACCGACAACACACACACACACACAACACACACACACACACCGACAACACACACACACACACACCGACAACACACACACACACACCGACAACACACACACACACCGACAACACACACACACACACCGGCAACACACACACACACACACACCGACAACACACACACACACACACACACCGACAACACACACACACACACACACACACACTGACAACACACACACACACACACCGACAACACACACACACACCGACAACACACACACACACACAACACACATACACACCGACAACACACACACACACACACCGACAACACACACACACACACCGACAACACACACACACACACACACAACACACACACACACACCGACTACACAAACACACACACACACACCGACAACACACACACACACACACACACACACACACACACCGACAACAAAAACACAAACACACCGACAACACACACACACACAACACACACACACACACACCGACAACACACACACACACACCGACAACACACACACACACACTGACAACACACACACACACACCGACAACACACACACACACACACCGACAACACACACACACCGACAACACACACACACACCGACAACACACACACACACACACACCGACAACACACACACACACACACCGACAACACACACACACACACAACGACAACAAACACACACACCGACAACACACACACACACAACACACACACACACACCGACAACACAAACACACACACACCGACAACACACACACACCGACAACACACACACACACACCGACAACACTCACACACACCGACAACACACACACACACACACACACACCGACAACACACACACACACACACACCGATAACACACACACACCGACAACACACACACACACACACAAACACACCAACAACACACACACACACCGACAACACACACACACACACACACCGACAACACACACACACACACACACACCGACAACACACACACACACACACCGACAACACACACACACACACACACCGACAACACACACACACACACACACACTGACAACACACACACACACACACACACACCGACAACACACACACACACACACCGACAACACACACACACACACCGACAACACACACACACACACACCGACAACACACACACACACACACCGACAACACACACACACACAACACACACACACACACCGACTACACACACACACACACACACACCGACAACACACACACACACACACACCGACAACACACACACACCGACAACACACACACACACACACACACACACACCGACAACACACACACAAACACACCGACAACACACACACACACAACACACACACACACCGACAACACACACACACACACCGACAACACACACACACACACTGACAACACACACACACACACACACCGACAACACACACACACACACACACCGACAACACACACACACTGACAACACACACACACACACCGACAACACACACACACACACACACCGACAACACACACACACACACACCGACAACACACACACACACACATAGACAACAAACACACACACCGACAACACACACACACACAACACACACACACACACCGACAACACTCACACACACCGACAACACACACACACACACACACACCGACAACACACACACACACACACACCCATAACACACACACACCGACAACACACACACACACACACAAACACACCAACAACACACACACACACCGACAACACACACACACACACACACCGACAACACACACACACACACACACACCGACAACACACACACACACAACAAAACACACACACACACCGACAACACACACACACACACCGACAACACACACACACACACCGACAACACACACACACACACACCGACAAAACACACACACACACACCGACAACACACACACACACACACCGACAACACACACACACACACACCAACAACACACACACACACACACACACACACACCGACAACACACACACACACACACACACACTGACAACACACACACACACACACACACCGACAACACACACACACACCGACAACACACACACACACACCGGCAACACACACACACCGACAACACACACCGACAACACACACACACACCGACAACACACACACACACACACAACACACACACCGACAAAACACACACACACCGACAACACACACACACACACACACCGACAACACACACACACACACCGACAACACACACACACACACACACCGACTACACACACACACACCGACAACACACACACACACACACACCGACAACACACACACACACACACCGACAACACACACACACACACACCGACAACACACACACACACACACCAACAACACACACACACACACACACACACACCGACAACACACACACACACACACCGACAACACACACACACACACACACACACTGACAACACACAAACACACACACCGACAACACACACACACACACACCGACAACACACACACACACACCGGCAACACACACACACCGACAACACACACACCGACAACACACACACACACCGACAACACACACACACACACACACAACACACACACCGACAACACACACACACCGACAACACACACACACACACACACCGACAACACACACACACACACCGACAACACACACACACACACAAACACACCGACTACACACACACACACCGACAACACACACACACACACACCGACAACACACACACACACACCGACAACACACACACACACACCGACAACACACACACACACACACACCGACAACACACACACACACACACCAACAACACACACACACCGGCAAAACACACACACACCGACAACACACACACACACACAACACACACACACACCGACAACACACACACACCGACAACACACACACACACACACACACCGACAACACACACACACACCGACAACACACACACAACACACACACACACACCGACAACACACACACACACACACAGACAACACACACACACAAACACACCGACAACACACAGACACACACACCGACAACACACACACACACACACCGACAACACACACACACACACAACACACACACACACACCGACAACACACACACACACACACCGACAACACACACACACACACACCGACAACACACACACACACACCGACAACACACACACACACCGACAACACACACACACACACCGGCAACACACACACACACACACACCGACAACACACACACACACACACACACCGACAACACACACACACACACACACACACACACTGACAACACACACACACACACACCGACAACACACACACACACCGACAACACACACACACACACAACACACATACACACCGACAACACACACACACACACACCGACAACACACACACACACACCGACAACACACACACACACACACAACACACACACACACACCGACTACACAAACACACACACACACACCGACAACACACACACACACACACCGAGAACAAAAACACACCGACAACACACACACACACACACACACACACACACACACCGACAACAAAAACACAAACACACCGACAACACACACACACACAACACACACACACACACACCGACAACACACACACACACACCGACAACACACACACACACACTGACAACACACACACACACACCGACAACACACACACACACACACCGACAACACACACACACCGACAACACACACACACACACCGACAACACACACACACACACACACCGACAACACACACACACACACACCGACAACACACACACACACACAACGACAACAAACACAGACACCGACAACACACACACACACAACACACACACACACACCGACAACACACACACACACACACCGACAACACACACACACCGACAACACACACACACACCGACAACACACACACCGACAACACACACACACACCGACAACACACACACACACACACACAACACACACACCGACAACACACACACACCGACAACACACACACACACACACACCGACAACACACACACACACACCGACAACACACACACACACAAACACACCGACTACACACACACACACCGACAACACACACACACACACACACCGACAACACACACACACACACCGACAACACACACACACACACCGACAACACACACACACACACACACCGACAACACACACACACACACACCAACAACACACACACACCGGCAAAACACACACACACCGACAACACACACACACACACAACACACACACACACCGACAACACACACACACCGACAACACACACACACACACACACACCGACAACACACACACACACCGACAACACACACACAACACACACACACACACCGACAACACACACACACACACACAGACAACACACACACACAAACACACCGACAACACACAGACACACACACCGACAACACACACACACACACACCGACAACACACACACACACACAACACACACACACACACCGACAACACACACACACACACACCGACAACACACACACACACACACCGACAACACACACACACACACCGACAACTCACACACACACCGACAACACACACACACACACCGGCAACACACACACACACACACACCGACAACACACACACACACACACACACCGACAACACACACACACACACACACACACACACTGACAACACACACACACACACACCGACAACACACACACACACCGACAACACACACACACACACAACACACATACACACCGACAACACACACACACACACACCGACAACACACACACACACACCGACAACACACACACACACACACAACACACACACACACACCGACTACACAAACACACACACACACACCGACAACACACACACACACACACCGAGAACACACACACACCGACAACACACACACACACACACACACACACACACCGACAACAAAAACACAAACACACCGACAACACACACACACACAACACACACACACACACACCGACAACACACACACACACACCGACAACACACACACACACACTGACAACACACACACACACACCGACAACACACACACACACACACCGACAACACACACACACCGACAACACACACACACACACCGACAACACACACACACACACACACCGACAACACACACACACACACACCGACAACACACACACACACACAACGACAACAAACACAGACACCGACAACACACACACACACAACACACACACACACACCGACAACACACACACACACACACCGACAACACACACACACCGACAACACACACACACACCGACAACACTCACACACACCGACAACACACACACACACACACACACACACCGACAACACACACACACACACACACACCGATAACACACACACACCGACAACACACACACACACACACAAACACACCAACAACACACACACACACCGACAACACACACACACACACACCGACAACACACACACACACACACACACCGACAACACACACACACACAACAAAACACACACACACACCGACAACACACACACACACACCGACAACACACACACACACACCGACAACACACACACACACACACCGACAAAACACACACACACACACCGACAACACACACACACACACACACCGACAACACACACACACACACACCGACAACACACACACACACACACACACCGACAACACACACACACACACACACACACTGACAACACACACACACACACACACACACCGACAACACACACACACACACACCGACAACACACACACACACACCGGCAACACACACACACCGACAACACACACACCGACAACACACACACACACACCGACAACACACACACACACACACAACACACACACACACACAACACACACACCGACAAAACACACACACACCGACAACACACACACACACACCGACAACACACACACACACACCGACAACACACACACACACACACACCGACTACACACACACACCGACAACACACACACACACACACACCGACAACACACACACACACACACCGACAACACACACACACACACACCGACAACACACACACACCGACAACACACACACACACACACACCGACAACACACACACACACACACCGACAACACACACACACACACACTGACAACACACACACACACACACCGACAACACACACACACACACACCGACAACACACACACACACACCGGCAACACACACACACCGACAACACACACACCGACAACACACACACACACCGACAACACACACACACACACACACAACACACACACCGACAACACACACACACACCGACAACACACACACACACACACACCGACAACACACACACACACACCGACAACACACACACACACACCGACTACACACACACACACCGACAACACACACACACACACACCGACAACACACACACACACACCGACAACACACACACACACACCGACAACACACACACACACACACACCGACAACACACACACACCGACAACACACACACACCGGCAAAACACACATACACCGACAACACACACACACACAACACACACACACACCGGCAAAACACACACACACCGACAACACACACACACACACAACACACACACACACCGACAACACACACACACCGACAACACACACACACACACACACACCGACAACACACACACACACCGACAACACACACACAACACACACACACACACCGACAACACACACACACACACACAGACAACACACACACACAAACACACCGACAACACACAGACACACACACCGACAACACACACACACACACACCGACAACACACACACACACACAACACACACACACACACCGACAACACACACACACACACACCGACAACACACACACACACACACCGACAACACACACACACACACCGACAACACACACACACACCGACAACACACACACACACACCGGCAACACACACACACACACACACCGACAACACACACACACACACACACACCGACAACACACACACACACACACACACACACACTGACAACACACACACACACACACCGACAACACACACACACACCGACAACACACACACACACACAACACACATACACACCGACAACACACACACACACACACCGACAACACACACACACACACCGACAACACACACACACACACACAACACACACACACACACCGACTACACAAACACACACACACACACCGACAACACACACACACACACACCGAGAACACACACACACCGACAACACACACACACACACACACACACACACACACACCGACAACAAAAACACAAACACACCGACAACACACACACACACAACACACACACACACACACCGACAACACACACACACACACCGACAACACACACACACACACTGACAACACACACACACACACCGACAACACACACACACACACACCGACAACACACACACACCGACAACACACACACACACACCGACAACACACACACACACACACACCGACAACACACACACACACACACCGACAACACACACACACACACAACGACAACAAACACAGACACCGACAACACACACACACACAACACACACACACACACCGACAACACACACACACACACACCGACAACACACACACACCGACAACACACACACACACACCGACAACACTCACACACACCGACAACACACACACACACACACACACACACCGACAACACACACACACACACACACACCGATAACACACACACACCGACAACACACACACACACACACAAACACACCAACAACACACACACACACCGACAACACACACACACACACACACCGACAACACACACACACACACACACACCGACAACACACACACACACAACAAAACACACACACACACCGACAACACACACACACACACCGACAACACACACACACACACCGACAACACACACACACACACACCGACAAAACACACACACACACACCGACAACACACACACACACACACCGACAACACACACACACACACCGGCAACACACACACACCGACAACACACACACCGACAACACACACACACACCGACAACACACACACACACACAACACACACACCGACAACACACACACACACCGACAACACACACACACACACACACACCGACAACACACACACACACACCGACAACACACACACACACACCGACTACACACACACACACCGACAACACACACACACACACACCGACAACACACACACACACACCGACAACACACACACACACACCGACAACACACACACACACACACACCGACAACACACACACACCGACAACACACACACACCGGCAAAACACACATACACCGACAACACACACACACACAACACACACACACACCGGCAAAACACACACACACCGACAACACACACACACACACAACACACACACACACCGACAACACACACACACCGACAACACACACACACACACACACACCGACAACACACACACACACCGACAACACACACACAACACACACACACACACCGACAACACACACACACACACACAGACAACACACACACACAAACACACCGACAACACACAGACACACACACCGACAACACACACACACACACACCGACAACACACACACACACACAACACACACACACACACCGACAACACACACACACACACACCGACAACACACACACACACACACCGACAACACACACACACACACCGACAACACACACACACACCGACAACACACACACACACACCGGCAACACACACACACACACACACCGACAACACACACACACACACACACACCGACAACACACACACACACACACACACACACACTGACAACACACACACACACACACCGACAACACACACACACACCGACAACACACACACACACACAACACACATACACACCGACAACACACACACACACACACCGACAACACACACACATACACCGACAACACACACACACACACACAACACACACACACACACCGACTACACAAACACACACACACACACCGACAACACACACACACACACACCGAGAACACACACACACCGACAACACACACACACACACACACACACACACACCGACAACAAAAACACAAACACACCGACAACACACACACACACAACACACACACACACACACCGACAACACACACACACACACCGACAACACACACACACACACTGACAACACACACACACACACCGACAACACACACACACACACACCGACAACACACACACACCGACAACACACACACACACACACCGACAACACACACACACACACACACCGACAACACACACACACACACACCGACAACACACACACACACACAACGACAACAAACACAGACACCGACAACACACACACACACAACACACACACACACACCGACAACACACACACACACACACCGACAACACACACACACCGACAACACACACACACACACCGACAACACTCACACACACCGACAACACACACACACACACACACACACACCGACAACACACACACACACACACACACCGATAACACACACACACCGACAACACACACACACACACACAAACACACCAACAACACACACACACACCGACAACACACACACACACACACACCGACAACACACACACACACACACACACCGACAACACACACACACACAACAAAACACACACACACACCGACAACACACACACACACACCGACAACACACACACACACACCGACAACACACACACACACACACCGACAAAACACACACACACACACCGACAACACACACACACACACACACCGACAACACACACACACACACACCGACAACACACACACACACACACACACCGACAACACACACACACACACACACACACTGACAACACACACACACACACACACACACCGACAACACACACACACACACACCGACAACACACACACACACACCGGCAACACACACACACCGACAACACACACACCGACAACACACACACACACACCGACAACACACACACACACACAACACACACACACACACAACACACACACCGACAAAACACACACACACCGACAACACACACACACACACACACCGACAACACACACACACACACCGACAACACACACACACACACACACCGACTACACACACACACCGACAACACACACACACACACACACCGACAACACACACACACACACACCGACAACACACACACACACACACCGACAACACACACACACCGACAACACACACACACACACACACCGACAACACACACACACACACACCGACAACACACACACACACACACTGACAACACACACACACACACACCGACAACACACACACACACACACCGACAACACACACACACACACCGGCAACACACACACACCGACAACACACACCGACAACACACACACACACCGACAACACACACACACACACACAACACACACACCGACAACACACACACACACCGACAACACACACACACACACACACCGACAACACACACACACACACCGACAACACACACACACACACCGACTACACACACACACACCGACAACACACACACACACACACCGACAACACACACACACACACCGACAACACACACACACACACCGACAACACACACACACACACACACACCGACAACACACACACACCGACAACACACACACACCGGCAAAACACACATACACCGACAACACACACACACACAACACACACACACACCGACAACACACACACACACCGACAACACACACACACACAACACACACACACACACCGACAACACACACACACACACACAGACAACACACACACACAAACACACCGACAACACACACACACACACCGGCAACACACACACACCGACAACACACACACCGACAACACACACACACACCGACAACACACACACACACACACAACACACACACCGACAACACACACACACACCGACAACACACACACACACACACACCGACAACACACACACACACACCGACAACACACACACACACACACACACCGACTACACACACACACACCGACAACACACACACACACACACCGACAACACACACACACACACCGACAACACACACACACACACCGACAACACACACACACACACACACCGACAACACACACACACACACCGGCAACACACACACACACACACACCGACAACACACACACACACACACACACACCGACAACACACACACACACACACACACACACTGACAACACACACACACACACACCGACAACACACACACACACACACCGACAACACACACACACACACAACACACACACACACCGACAACACACACACACACACACCGACAACACACACACACACACACCGACAACACACACACACACACAACACACACACACACACCGACTACACAAACACACACACACACACCGACAACACACACACACACACACCGAGAACACACACACACCGACAACACACACACACACACACACACACACCGACAACAAAAACACAAACACACCGACAACACACACACACACAACACACACACACACACACCGACAACACACACACACACACCGACAACACACACACACACACTGACAACACACACACACACACCGACAACACACACACACACACACCGACAACACACACACACCGACAACACACACACACACACCGACAACACACACACACACACACACCGACAACACACACACACACACACCGACAACACACACACACACACAACGACAACAAACACACACACCGACAACACACACACACAACACACACACACACACCGACAACACACACACACACACACCGACAACACACACACACCGACAACACACACACACACACCGACAACACTCACACACACCGACAACACACACACACACACACACCGACAACACACACACACACACACACCGATAACACACACACACCGACAACACACACACACACACACAAACACACCAACAACACACACACACACCGACAACACACACACACACACACACCGACAACACACACACACACACACACACCGACAACACACACACACACAACAAAACACACACACACACCGACAACACACACACACACACCGACAACACACACACACACACCGACAACACACACACACACACACCGACAAAACACACACACACACACCGACAACACACACACACACACACACCGACAACACACACACACCGACAACACACATACACACACACACACCGACAACACACACACA
>NW_027675651.1:220000-232500 GCF_965601325.2 Salmo salar
CCGACAACACACACACACACACACACACACGACAACACACACACACACACACACACACCGACAACACACACACACACACACCGACAACACACACACACACACCGGCAACACACACACACCGACAACACACACACCGACAACACACACACACACACCGACAACACACACACACACACACACACACACACACACACACACACACACACCGACAACAACACACACACACCGACAACACACACACACACACACACCGACAACACACACACACACACCGACAACACACACACACACACACACCGACTACACACACACACACCGACAACACACACACACACACACACCGACAACACACACACACACACACACCGACAACACACACACACACACACCGACAACACACACACACCGACAACACACACACACACACACACAACGACAACACACACACACACACACCGACAACACACACACACACACACTGACAACACACACACACACACACACACCGACAACACACACACACACACACCGACAACACACACACACACACCGACAACACACACACACCGACACACACACACACACCGACAACACACACACACACCGACAACACACACACACACACACACACACACACCGACAACACACACACACACCGACAACACACACACACACACACCGACAACACACACACACACACCGACAACACACACACACACACACACACACACGACTACACACACACACACCGACAACACACACACACACACACCGACAACACACACACACACACCGACAACACACACACACACACCGACAACACACACACACACACACCGACAACACACACACACCGACAACACACACACACACCGGCAACACACACACACACACACCGACAACACACACACACACAACACACACACACACCGACAACACACACACACACACACACACACACACACACACACACACACACCGACACACACACACACACCGACAACACACACACACACAACACACACACACACACCGACAACACACACACACACACACCGACAACACACACACACAAACACACCGACAACACACACACACACACACCGACAACACACACACACACAACACACACACACACACACCGACAACACACACACACACACGACAACACACACACACACACACACACACACACCGACAACACACACACACACCGACAACACACACACACACACACACCGACAACACACACACACACACCGACAACACACACACACACACACACACACCGACTACACACACACACACCGACAACACACACACACACACACCGACAACACACACACACACACCGACAACACACACACACACACCGACAACACACACACACACACACACCGACAACACACACACACCGACAACACACACACACCGGCAACAACACACACACACCGACACCACACACACACACACACACACACACCGACAACACACACACACACACACACACACTGACAACACACACACACACACACACACACCGACAACACACACACACACACACCGACAACACACACACACACACCGGCAACACACACACACCGACAACACACACACCGACAACACACACACACACCGACAACACACACACACACACACAACACACACACCGACAAAACACACACACACCGACAACACACACACACACACACACACACCGACAACACACACACACACACCGACAACACACACACACACACACACCGACTACACACACACACACCGACAACACACACACACACACACACCGACAACACACACACACACACACCGACAACACACACACACACACACCGACAACACACACACACACACACCGACAACACACACACACACACCGACAACACACACACACACACACACCACACACGACTACACACACACACACACACACACCGACAACACACACACACACACACCGAGAACACACACACACCGACAACACACACACACACACACACACACCGACAACACACACACAAACACACCGACAACACACACACACACAACACACACACACACACACCGACAACACACACACACACACCGACAACACACACACACACACCGACAACACACACACACACACACACACCGACAACACACACACACACACACACACACACACACACAATGACAACACACACACACACACACACACACACACTGACAACACACACACACACACACCGACAACACACACACACACACACCGACAACACACACACACACACCGACAACACACACACACCGACAACACACACACACACACCGACAACACACACACACAACGACAACACACACACACACAACACACACACAGCGACAACACACACACACACCGACAACACACACACACACACACCGACAACACACACACACACACCGACAACACACACACACACACACACACACACACCGACTACACACACACACACCGACAACACACACACACACACACACCGACAACACACACACACACACCGACAACACACACACACACACCGACAACACACACACACACACACCGACAACACACACACACACACACCGACAACACACACACACACACCGGCAACACACACACACACACACACACCGACAACACACACACACACACACACACACACACCGACAACACACACACACACACACACACACTGACAACACACACACACCGACAACACACACACACACACACCGACAACACACACACACACAACACACACACACACACACCGACAACACACACACACACACACCGACAACACACACACACCGACAACACACACACACACCGACAACACACACACACACCGACAACACACACACACACAACACACACACACACACACCGACAACACACACACACACACACACCGACAACACACACACACACACACACACCGACAACACACACACATACACCGACAACACACACACACACAACACACACACACACACCGACAACACACACACACACACACCGACAACACACACACACAAACACACCGACAACACACACACACACACACACCGACAACACACACACACACAACAAAACACACACACACACCGACAACACACACACACACACCGACAACACACACACACACACCGACAACACACACACACACACACCGACAAAACACACACACACCGACAACACACACACACACACACCGACAACACACACACACACACACCGACAACACACACACACACACACACACCGACAACACACACACACACACACACACACTGACAACACACACACACACACACACACACCGACAACACACACACACACACACCGACAACACACACACACACACCGGCAACACACACACACCGACAACACACACACCGACAACACACACACACACCGACAACACACACACACACACAACACACACACCGACAAAACACACACACACCGACAACACACACACACACACACACACACCGACAACACACACACACACACCGACAACACACACACACACACACCGACTACACACACACACACCGACAACACACACACACACACACACCGACAACACACACACACACACACCGACAACACACACACACACACACCAACAACACACACACACACACACACACACACCGACAACACACACACACACACCGACAACACACACACACACACACACACACTGACAACACACACACACACACACCGACAACACACACACACACACACCGACAACACACACACACACACCGGCAACACACACACACCGGCAAAACACACACACACCGACAACACACACACACACCGACAACACACACAAACACACACACAACACACACACCGGCAAAACACACACACACCGACAACACACACACACACACACACCGACAACACACACACACACACCGACAACACACACACACACACACACACACACACACGACTACACACACACACACCGACAACACACACACACACACACCGACAACACACACACACACACCGACAACACACACACACACACCGACAACACACACACACACACACACCGACAACACACACACACACACACCGACAACACACACACACCGGCAAAACACACACACACCGACAACACACACACACACAACACACACACACACCGACAACACACACACACACACCGACAACACACACACACACACACACACCGACAACACACACACACACCGACAACACACACACACACAACACACACACACACACCGACAACACACACACACACACACAGACAACACACACACACAAACACACCGACAACACACAGACACACACACCGACAACACACACACACACACACACCGACAACACACACACACACACAACACACACACACACACCGACAACACACACACACACACCGACAACACACACACACACACACCGACAACACACACACACACACCCCGACAACTCACACACACACCGACAACACACACACACACACCGGCAACACACACACACACACACACCGACAACACACACACACACACACCGACAACACACACACACACACACCGACAACACACACACACACACACCGACAACACACACACACACACCGACAACACACACACACACACACACACACACACCGACTACACACACACACACACACACACCGACAACACACACACACACACACACACACACACCGACTACACACACACACACACACACACCGACAACACACACACACACACACCGAGAACACACACACACCGACAACACACACACACACACACACACACACACCGACAACACACACACAAACACACCGACAACACACACACACACAACACACACACACACACACCGACAACACACACACACACACCGACAACACACACACACACACCGACAACACACACACACACACACACACCGACAACACACACACACACACACACACACACACACACACACAATGACAACACACACACACACACACACACACACACTGACAACACACACACACACACACCGACAACACACACACACACACACCGACAACACACACACACACACCGACAACACACACACACCGACAACACACACACACACACCGACAACACACACACACAACGACAACACACACACACACAACACACACACAGCGACAACACACACACACACCGACAACACACACACACACACACCGACAACACACACACACACACCGACAACACACACACACACACACACACACACACCGACTACACACACACACACTGACAACACACACACACACACACCGACAACACACACACACACACCGACAACACACACACACACACCGACAACACACACACACACACACCGACAACACACACACACACACACCGACAACACACACACACACACCGGCAACACACACACACACACACACACCGACAACACACACACACACACACACACACACACCGACAACACACACACACACACACACACACTGACAACACACACACACCGACAACACACACACACACACACCGACAACACACACACACACAACACACACACACACACACCGACAACACACACACACACACACCGACAACACACACACACCGACAACACACACACACACCGACAACACACACACACACACACCGACAACACACACACACACAACACACACACACACACACCGACAACACACACACACACACACACCGACAACACACACACACACACACACACCGACAACACACACACATACACCGACAACACACACACACACAACACACACACACACACCGACAACACACACACACACACACCGACAACACACACACACAAACACACCGACAACACACACACACACACACACCGACAACACACACACACACAACAAAACACACACACACACCGACAACACACACACACACACCGACAACACACACACACACACCGACAACACACACACACACACACCGACAAAACACACACACACACACCGACAACACACACACACACACACCGACAACACACACACACACACACCGACAACACACACACACACACACACACCGACAACACACACACACACACACACACACTGACAACACACACACACACACACACCGACAGCACACACACACACACACCGACAACACACACACACACACCGGCAACACACACACACCGACAACACACACACCGACAACACACACACACACCGACAACACACACACACACACAACACACACACCGACAAAACACACACACACCGACAACACACACACACACACACACACACCGACAACACACACACACACACCGACAACACACACACACACCGACTACACACACACACACCGACAACACACACACACACACACACCGACAACACACACACACACACACCGACAACACACACACACACACACCGACAACACACACACACACACACCAACAACACACACACACACACACCGACAACACACACACACACACCGACAACACACACACACACACACACACACTGACAACACACACACACACACACCGACAACACACACACACACACACCGACAACACACACACACACACCGGCAACACACACACACCGGCAAAACACACACACACCGACAACACACACACACACCGACAACACACACAAACACACACACAACACACACACCGGCAAAACACACACACACCGACAACACACACACACACACACACCGACAACACACACACACACACCGACAACACACACACACACACACACACACACCGACTACACACACACACACCGACAACACACACACACACACACCGACAACACACACACACACACCGACAACACACACACACACACCGACAACACACACACACACACACACCGACAACACACACACATACACACCGACAACACACACACACCGGCAAAACACACACACACCGACAACACACACACACACAACACACACACACACCGACAACACACACACACACACCGACAACACACACACACACACACACACCGACAACACACACACACACCGACAACACACACACACACAACACACACACACACACCGACAACACACACACACACACACCAGACAACACACACACACAAACACACCGACAACACACAGACACACACACCGACAACACACACACACACACACACCGACAACACACACACACACACAACACACACACACACACCGACAACACACACACACACACCGACAACACACACACACACACACCGACAACACACACACACACACCCCGACAACTCACACACACACCGACAACACACACACACACACCGGCAACACACACACACACACACACCGACAACACACACACACACACACCGACAACACACACACACACACACACACACACACTGACAACACACACACACACCGACAACACACACACACACACACCGACAACACACACACACACACAACACACACACACACCGACAACACACACACACACACCGACAACACACACACACACACACCGACAACACACACACACACACCGACAACACACACACACACAACACACACACACACACCGACTACACACACACACACACACACACCGACAACACACACACACACACACCGAGAACACACACACACCGACAACACACACACACACACACACACACACACACACCGACAACACACACACAAACACACCGACAACACACACACACACAACACACACACACACACACCGACAACACACACACACACACCGACAACACACACACACACACTGACAACACACACACACACACACACCGACAACACACACACACACACACACCGACAACACACACACACCGACAACACACACACACACACCGACAACACACACACACACACACACCGACAACACACACACACACACACCGACAACACACACACACACACAATGACAACAAACACACACACCGACAACACACACACACACAACACACACACACACACCGACAACACACACACACACACCGACAACACACACACACCGACAACACACACACACACACCGACAACACTCACACACACCGACAACACACACACACACACACACACACACCGACAACACACACACACACACACACCGATAACACACACACACCGACAACACACACACACACACACAAACACACCAACAACACACACACACACCGACAACACACACACACACACACACACCGACAACACACACAC
This sequence comes from Salmo salar, assembly GCF_965601325.2. Classification (NCBI taxonomy): domain Eukaryota; kingdom Metazoa; phylum Chordata; class Actinopteri; order Salmoniformes; family Salmonidae; genus Salmo; species Salmo salar. The sequence goes on from NW_027675651.1 coordinate 228,311, forward strand.
ACACACACACACCGACAACACACACACACACAACAAAACACACACACACACCGACAACACACACACACACACCGACAACACACACACACACACCGACAACACACACACACACACACCGACAAAACACACACACACACACCGACAACACACACACACACACACCGACAACACACACACACACACACCGACAACACACACACACACACACACACCGACAACACACACACACACACACACACACTGACAACACACACACAAACACACACACACCGACAACACACACACACACACACCGACAACACACACACACACACCGGCAACACACACACACCGACAACACACACACCGACAACACACACACACACCGACAACACACACACACACACACAACACACACACACACACAACACACACACCGACAAAACACACACACACCGACAACACACACACACACACACACCGACAACACACACACACACACCGACAACACACACACACACACACACCGACTACACACACACACACCGACAACACACACACACACACACCGACAACACACACACACCGACAACACACACACACACACACACACCGACAACACACACACACACACACACCGACAACACACACACACACACACACTGACAACACACACACACACACACACACCGACAACACACACACACACACACCGACAACACACACACACACACCGGCAACACACACACACCGACAACACACACACACACACACCGACAACACACACACACACACAACGACAACAAACACACACACCGACAACACACACACACACAACACACACACACACCGACAACACACACACACACACACCGACAACACACACACACCGACAACACACACACACACACCGACAACACTCACACACACCGACAACACACACACACACACACACACACACCGACAACACACACACACACACACACCGATAACACACACACACCGACAACACACACACACACACACAAACACACCAACAACACACACACACACCGACAACACACACACACACACACACCGACAACACACACACACACACACACACCGACAACACACACACACACAACAAAACACACACACACACCGACAACACACACACACACACCGACAACACACACACACACACCGACAACACACACACACACACACCGACAAAACACACACACACACACCGACAACACACACACACACACACCGACAACACACACACACACACACCGACAACACACACACACACACACACACCGACAACACACACACACACACACACACACTGACAACACACACACAAACACACACACACCGACAACACACACACACACACACCGACAACACACACACACACACCGGCAACACACACACACCGACAACACACACACCGACAACACACACACACACCGACAACACACACACACACACACAACACACACACACACACAACACACACACCGACAAAACACACACACACCGACAACACACACACACACACACACCGACAACACACACACACACACCGACAACACACACACACACACACACCGACTACACACACACACACCGACAACACACACACACACACACCGACAACACACACACACCGACAACACACACACACACCACACACCGACAACACACACACACACACACACCGACAACACACACACACACACACACTGACAACACACACACACACACACACACCGACAACACACACACACACACACCGACAACACACACACACACACCGGCAACACACACACACCGACAACACACACACCGACAACACACACACACACCGACAACACACACACACACACACAACACACACACCGACAACACACACACACACCGACAACACACACACACACACACACCGACAACACACACACACACACCGACAACACACACACACACACACACACACCGACTACACACACACACACCGACAACACACACACACACACACCGACAACACACACACACACACCGACAACACACACACACACACCGACAACACACACACACACACACACCGACAACACACACACACCGACAACACACACACACCGGCAAAACACACACACACCGACTACACACACACACACCGACAACACACACACACACACACACCGACAACACACACACACACACACACCGACAACACACACACACACACACCGACAACACACACACACCGACAACACACACACACACACACACCGACAACACACACACACACACACCGACAACACACACACACACACACTGACAACACACACACACACACACACACCGACAACACACACACACACCGACAACACACACAAACACACACACAACACACACACCGGCAAAACACACACACACCGACAACACACACACACACACACACCGACAACACACACACACACACCGACAACACACACACACACACACACACACACCGACTACACACACACACACCGACAACACACACACACACACACCGACAACACACACACACACACCGACAACACACACACACACACCGACAACACACACACACACACACACCGACAACACACACACACACACACCGACAACACACACACACCGGCAAAACACACACACACCGACAACCCACACACACACAACACACACACACACCGACAACACACACACACACACCGACAACACACACACACACACACACACGACAACACACACACACACCGACAACACACACACACACAACACACACACACACACCGACAACACACACACACACACACAGACAACACACACACACAAACACACCGACAACACACAGACACACACACCGACAACACACACACACACACACACCGACAACACACACACACACACAACACACACACACACACCGACAACACACACACACACACCGACAACACACACACACACACACCGACAACACACACACACACACCCCGACAACTCACACACACACCGACAACACACACACACACACCGGCAACACACACACACACACACACCGACAACACACACACACACACACCGACAACACACACACACACACACACACACACACTGACAACACACACACACACACACCGACAACACACACACACACACACCGACAACACACACACACACACACACCGACAACACACACACACACACACTGACAACACACACACACACACACACACCGACAACACACACACACACACACCGACAACACACACACACACACCGGCAACACACACACACCGACAACACACACACCGACAACACACACACACACCGACAACACACACACACACACACAACACACACACCGACAACACACACACACACCGACAACACACACACACACACACACCGACAACACACACACACACACCGACAACACACACACACACACACACACACCGACTACACACACACACACCGACAACACACACACACACACACCGACAACACACACACACACACCGACAACACACACACACACACCGACAACACACACACACACACACACCGACAACACACACACACCGACAACACACACACACCGGCAAAACACACACACACCGACTACACACACACACACCGACAACACACACACACACACACACCGACAACACACACACACACACACACCGACAACACACACACACACACACCGACAACACACACACACCGACAACACACACACACACACACACCGACAACACACACACACACACACCGACAACACACACACACACACACTGACAACACACACACACACACACACACCGACAACACACACACACACCGACAACACACACAAACACACACACAACACACACACCGGCAAAACACACACACACCGACAACACACACACACACACACACCGACAACACACACACACACACCGACAACACACACACACACACACACACACACCGACTACACACACACACACCGACAACACACACACACACACACCGACAACACACACACACACACCGACAACACACACACACACACCGACAACACACACACACACACACACCGACAACACACACACACACACACCGACAACACACACACACCGGCAAAACACACACACACCGACAACCCACACACACACAACACACACACACACCGACAACACACACAC
>NW_027675651.1:235000-255000 GCF_965601325.2 Salmo salar
CACACACACACCGACAACACACACACACACCGACAACACACACACACACAACACACACACACACACCGACAACACACACACACACACACAGACAACACACACACACAAACACACCGACAACACACACACACCGACAACACACACACACACACCGACAACACACACACACACAACACCAGCAACACACACACACACACACCGACAACACACACACACACACCGACAACACACACACACACACCGACAACACACACACACACACACACACCGACAACAGACACACACACACACACACACACCGACAACACACACACACACACACACACACACACACACACACCGACAACACACACACACCGACAACACACACACACACACACACCGACAACACACACACACACACACCGACAACACACACACACCGGCAACACACACACACACACACCGACAACACACACACACACACCGACACACACACACACACACACACACCGACAACACACATACACACACACCGACAACACACACACACACAACACACACACACACTGACAACACACACACACACACACCGACAACACACAAACACAAACACACCGACAACACACACACACACAACACCGACAACACACACACACACACCGACAACACACACACACACACACCGACAACACACACACACACACACACACACACACACAACGACAACACACACACACACACACACACACACACTGACAACACACACACACACACACCGACAACACACACACACACACACCGACAACACACACACACACACCGACAACACACACACACCGACAACACACACACACACACCGACAACACACACACACAGCGACAACACACACACACACCGACAACACACACACACACACACCGACAACACACACACACACACCGACAACACAACACACACACACACACACACACCGACTACACACACACACACCGACAACACACACACACACACACCGACAACACACACACACACACCGACAACACACACACACACACCGACAACACACACACACACACACCGACAACACACACACACACACACCGACAACACACACACACACAACACACACACACACACACCGACAACACACACACACACACACCGACAACACACACACACCGACAACACACACACACACCGACAACACACACACACACACACCGACAACACACACACACACAACACACACACACACACACCGACAACACACACACACACACACCGACAACACACACACACACAACACACACACACACACACCGACAACACACACACACACACACCGACAACACACACACACACAACACACACACACACACACCGACAACACACACACACACACCCCGACAACTCACACACACACCGACAACACACACACACACACCGGCAACACACACACACACACACACCGACAACACACACACACACACACCGACAACACACACACACACACACACACACACACTGACAACACACACACACACACACCGACAACACACACACACACACACCGACAACACACACACACACACAACACACACACACACCGACAACACACACACACACACCGACAACACACACACACACACACCGACAACACACACACACACACCGACAACACACACACACACAACACACACACACACACCGACTACACACACACACACACACACACCGACAACACACACACACACACACCGAGAACACACACACACCGACAACACACACACACACACACACACACACACACACCGACAACACACACACAAACACACCGACAACACACACACACACAACACACACACACACACACCGACAACACACACACACACACCGACAACACACACACACACACTGACAACACACACACACACACACACCGACAACACACACACACACACACACCGACAACACACACACACCGACAACACACACACACACACCGACAACACACACACACACACACACCGACAACACACACACACACACACACCGACAACACACACACACACACAACGACAACAAACACACACACCGACAACACACACACACACAACACACACACACACACCGACAACACACACACACACACACCGACAACACACACACACCGACAACACACACACACACACCGACAACACTCACACACACCGACAACACACACACACACACACACACACACCGACAACACACACACACACACACACCAATAACACACACACACCGACAACACACACACACACACACAAACACACCAACAACACACACACACACCGACAACACACACACACACACACACCGACAACACACACACACACACACACACCGACAACACACACACACACAACAAAACACACACACACACCGACAACACACACACACACACCGACAACACACACACACACACCGACAACACACACACACACACACACCGACAAAACACACACACACACACCGACAACACACACACACACACACCGACAACACACACACACACACCGACAACACACACACACACACACACACCGACAACACACACACACACACACACACACTGACAACACACACACAAACACACACACACCGACAACACACACACACACACACCGACAACACACACACACACACCGGCAACACACACACACCGACAACACACACACCGACAACACACACACACACCGACAACACACACACACACACACAACACACACACACACACAACACACACACCGACAAAACACACACACACCGACAACACACACACACACACACACCGACAACACACACACACACACCGACAACACACACACACACACACACCGACTACACACACACACACCGACAACACACACACACACACACCGACAACACACACACACCGACAACACACACACACACACACACACTGACAACACACACACACACACACACCGACAACACACACACACACACACTGACAACACACACACACACACACACACCGACAACACACACACACACACACCGACAACACACACACACACACCGGCAACACACACACACCGACAACACACACACCGACAACACACACACACACCGACAACACACACACACACACACAACACACACACCGACAACACACACACACACCGACAACACACACACACACACACACCGACAACACACACACACACACCGACAACACACACACACACACCGACTACACACACACACACCGACAACACACACACACACACACCGACAACACACACACACACACCGACAACACACACACACACACCGACAACACACACACACACACACACCGACAACACACACACACCGACAACACACACACACCGGCAAAACACACACACACCGACTACACACACACACACCGACAACACACACACACACACACACCGACAACACACACACACACACACACCGACAACACACACACACACACACCGACAACACACACACACCGACAACACACACACACACACACACCGACAACACACACACACACACACCGACAACACACACACACACACACTGACAACACACACACACACACACACCGACAACACACACACACACACCGACAACACACACACACACCGACAACACACACACACACAACACACACACACACACCGACAACACACACACACACACACAGACAACACACACACACAAACACACCGACAACACACACACACCGACAACACACACACACACACCGACAACACACACCGACAACACACACACACACACACACCGACAACACACACACACACACCGACAACACACACACACACAAACACCAGCAACACACACACACACACACCGACAACACACACACACACACCGACAACACACACACACACACCGACAACACACACACACACACACCGACAACAGACACACACACACACACACACACCGACAACACACACACACACACACACACACACACACACACACACACTGACAACACACACACACACACCGACAACACACACACACACAAACACACCGACACACACACACACACACACACACCGACAACACACACACACACACCGACAACACACACACACACACACACACCGACAACACACACACACACACACACACACACACACAACGACACACACACACACACACACACACACACACTGACAACACACACACACACACACCGACAACACACACACACACACACCGACAACACTCACACACACACCGACAACACACACACACCGACAACACACACACACACACCGACAACACACACACACAGCGACAACACACACACACACCGACAACACACACACACACACACCGACAACACACACACACACACCGACAACACACACACACACACACACACACACACCGACTACACACACACACACCGACAACACACACACACACACACCGACAACACACACACACACACCGACAACACACACACACACACCGACAACACACACACACACACACACCGACAACACACACACACACACACCGACAACACACACACACACACCGGCAACACACACACACACACAAACCGACAACACACACACACACACACACACACCGACAACACACACACACACACACACACACACTGACAACACACACACACCGACAACACACACACACACACACCGACAACACACACACACACAACACACACACACACACACCGACAACACACACACACACACACCGACAACACACACACACCGACAACACACACACACACCGACAACACACACACACACACACCGACAACACACACACACACAACACACACACACACACACCGACAACACACACACACACACACCGACAACACACACACACACAACACACACACACACACACCGACAACACACACACACACACACACCGACAACACACACACACACACACACACCGACAACACACACACATACACCGACAACACACACACACACAACACACACACACACACACCGACAACACACACACACACCGACAACACACACACACAAACACACCGACAACACACACACACACACACACCGACAACACACACACACACAACAAAACACACACACACACCGACAACACACACACACACACCGACAACACACACACACACACCGACAACACACACACACACACACCGACAAAACACACACACACACACCGACAACACACACACACACACACCGACAACACACACACAAACACCGACAACACACACACACACACACACACCGACAACACACACACACACACACACACACTGACAACACACACACACACACACACACACCGACAACACACACACACACACACACCGACAACACACACACACACACCGGCAACACACACACACCGACAACACACACACCGACATCACACACACACACCGACAACACACACACACACACACAACACACACACCGACAAAACACACACACACCGACAACACACACACACACACACACCGACAACACACACACACACACCGACAACACACACACACACACACACCGACTACACACACACACACCGACAACACACACACACACACACCGACAACACACACACACACACACCAACAACACACACACACACACACACCAACAACACACACACACACACACCGACAACACACACACACACACACACACACTGACAACACACACACACACACACCGACAACACACACACACACACACCGACAACACACACACACACACCGGCAACACACACACACCGACAACACACACACTGACAACACACACACACACCGACACACACACACACACACACACAACACACACACCGACAACACACACACACCGACAACACACACACACACACACACCGACAACACACACACACCGACAACACACACACACACACCGACAACACACACACACACACACACACCGACAACACACACACACACCGACAACACACACACACACAACACACACACACACACCGACAACACACACACACACACACACGACAACACACACACACAAACACACCGACAACACACAGACACACACACCGACAACACACACACACACACACCGACAACACACACACACACACAACACACACACACACACCGACAACACACACACACACACACCGACACACACACACACACACACCGACAACACACACACACACACCGACAACACACACACACACCGACAACACACACACACACACCGGCAACACACACACACACACACACCGACAACACACACACACACACACACCGACAACACACACACACACACACACACACACACTGACAACACACACACACACACACCGACAACACACACACACACACACCGACAACACACACACACACACAACACACACACACACCGACAACACACACACACACACACCGACAACACACACACACACACACCGACAACACACATACACACACCGACAACACACACACACACAACACACACACACACCGACTACACACACACACACACACACACCGACAACACACACACACACACACCGAGAACACACACACACCGACAACACACACACACACACACACACACACACACACACCGACAACACACACACAAACACACCGACAACACACACACACACAACACACACACACACACACCGACAACACACACACACACACCGACAACACACACACACACACTGACAACACACACACACACACACACCGACAACACACACACACACACACACCGACAACACACACACACCGACAACACACACACACACACCGACAACACACACACACACACACACCGACAACACACACACACACACACCGACAACACACACACACACACAACGACAACAAACACACACACCGACAACACACACACACACAACACACACACACACACCGACAACACACACACACACACACCGACAACACACACACACCGACAACACACACACACACCGACAACACTCACACACACCGACAACACACACACACACACACACACACACCGACAACACACACACAAACACACACACCGATAACACACACACACCGACAACACACACACACACACACAAACACACCAACAACACACACACACACCGACAACACACACACACACACACACCGACAACACACACACACACACACCGACAACACACACACACACAACAAAACACACACACACACCGACAACACACACACACACACCGACAACACACACACACACACCGACAACACACACACACACACACCGACAACACACACACATACACCGACAACACACACACACACAACACACACACACACCGACAACACACACACACACACACCGACAACACACACACACAAACACACCGACAACACACACACACACACACACCGACAACACACACACACACACACCACACACACACCGACAACACACACACACACACCGACAACACACACACACACACCGACAACACACACACACACACACCGACAAAACACACACACACACACCGCCAACACACACACACACACACCGACAACACACACACACACACCGACAACACACACACACACACACACACCGACAACACACACACACACACACACACACTGACAACACACACACACACACACACACACCGACAACACACACACACACACACCGACAACACACACACACACACCGGCAACACACACACACCGACAACACACACACCGACATCACACACACACACCGACAACACACACACACACACACAACACACACACCGACAAAACACACACACACCGACAACACACACACACACACACACCGACAACACACACACACACACCGACAACACACACACACACACACACCGACTACACACACACACACCGACAACACACACACACACACACCGACAACACACACACACACACACCAACAACACACACACACACACACACACCAACAACACACACACACACACCGACAACACACACACACACACACACACACACTGACAACACACACACACACACACCGACAACACACACACACACCGACAACACACACACACACACCGGCAACACACACACACCGACAACACACACACCGACAACACACACACACACCGACAACACACACACACACACACACAACACACACACCGACAACACACACACACCGACAACACACACACACACACACACCGACAACACACACACACCGACAACACACACACACACACCGACAACACACACACACACACACACACACCGACAACACACACACACACCGACAACACACACACACACAACACACACACACACACCGACAACACACACACACACACACAGACAACACACACACACAAACACACCGACAACACACAGACACACACACCGACAACACACACACACACACACCGACAACACACACACACACACAACACACACACACACACCGACAACACACACACACACACACCGACAACACACACACACACACACCGACAACACACACACACACACCGACAACACACACACACACCGACAACACACACACACACACCGGCAACACACACACACACACACACCGACAACACACACACACACACACACACCGACAACACACACACACACACACACACACACACTGACAACACACACACACACACACCGACAACACACACACACACACACCGACAACACACACACACACACAACACACACACACACCGACAACACACACACACACACACCGACAACACACACACACACACACCGACAACACACATACACACACCGACAACACACACACACACAACACACACACACACACCGACTACACACACACACACACACACACACCGACAACACACACACACACACACCGAGAACACACACACACCGACAACACACACACACACACACACACACACACACACACACACACACCGACAACACACACACAAACACACCGACAACACACACACACACACACAACACACACACACACACACCGACAACACACACACACACACCGACAACACACACACACACACTGACAACACACACACACACACACACCGACAACACACACACACACACACACCGACAACACACACACACCGACAACACACACACACACACCGACAACACACACACACACACACACCGACAACACACACACACACACACCGACAACACACACACACACACAACGACAACAAACACACACACCGACAACACACACACACACAACACACACACACACACCGACAACACACACACACACAAACCGACAACACACACACACCGACAACACACACACACACCGACAACACTCACACACACCGACAACACACACACACACCACACACACCGACAACACACACACACACACACACACACCGACAACACACACACACACAACAAAACACACACACACACCGACAACACACACACACACACCGACAACACACACACACACACCGACAACACACACACACACACACCGACAAACACACACACACACACCGACAACACACACACACACACACCGACAACACACACACACACCGACAACACACACACACACACACACACCGACAACACACACACACACACACACACACACTGACAACACACACACACACACACACACACCGACAACACACACACACACACACCGACAACACACACACACACACCGGCAACACACACACACCGACAACACACACACCGACAACACACACACACACCGACAACACACACACACACACACACAACACACACACACACACAACACACACACCGACAAAACACACAGACACCGACAACACACACACACACACACACCGACAACACACACACACACACCGACAACACACACACACACACACAACGACTACACACACACACACCGACAACACACACACACACTCACACCGACAACACACACACACACACACACCGACAACACACACACACACACACCGACAACACACACACACCGACAACACACACACACACACACACACCGACAACACACACACCACACCGACAACACACACACACACACACTGACAACACACACACACACACACACACCGACAACACACACACACACACACCGACAACACACACACACACACCGGCAACACACACACACCGACAACACACACACCGACAACAAACACAAACACCGACAACACACACACACACACACAACACACACACCGACAACACACACACACACCGACAACACACACACACACACACCGACAACACACACACACACACCGACAACACACACACACACACACACACACCGACTACACACACACACACCGACAACACACACACACACACACCGACAACACACACACACACACCGACAACACACACACACACACCGACAACACACACACACACACACACCGACAACACACACACACCGACAACACACACACACCGGCAAAACACACACACACCGACAACACACACACACACACACACACACACACCGACAACACACACACACACACCGACACACACACACACACACACACACCGACAACACACACACACACCGACAACACACACACACACAACACACACACACACACCGACAACACACACACACACACACAGACAACACACACACACAAACACACCGACAACACACACACACACACCGACAACACACACACACACCGACAACACACACACACACACACACACACACACACACACACCGACAACACACACACACACACCGACAACACACACACACACAAACACCAGCACACACACACACACACACACCGACAACACACACACACACACACACCGACAACACACACACACACACCGACAACACACACACACACACCGACAACAGACACACACACACACACACACACCGACAACACACACACACACACACACACACACACACACACACTGACAACACACACACACACACCGACAACACACACACACACACACACCGACAACACACACACACACACACCGACAACACACACACACACACACCGACAACACACATACACACACCGACAACACACACACACACAACACACACACACACACCGACAACACACACACACACACACACCGACAACACACACACACACACACCGACAACACACACACACACACACCGACAACACACATACACACACCGACAACACACACACACACAACACACACACACACACCGACTACACACACACACACACACACACCGACAACACACACACACACACACCGAGAACACACACACACCGACAACACACACACACACACACACACACACACACACACCGACAACACACACACAAACACACCGACAACACACACACACACAACACACACACACACACACCGACAACACACACACACACACCGACAACACACACACACACACTGACAACACACACACACACACACACCGACAACACACACACACACACACACCGACAACACACACACACCGACAACACACACACACACACCGACAACACACACACACACACACACCGACAACACACACACACACACACCGACAACACACACACACACACAACGACAACAAACACACACACCGACAACACACACACACACACACACACACACACACCGACAACACACACACACACACACCGACAACACACACACACCGACAACACACACACACACCGACAACACTCACACACACCGACAACACACACACACACACACACACACACCGACAACACACACACACACACACACACACCGATAACACACACACACCGACAACACACACACACACACACAAACACACCAACAACACACACACACACCGACAACACACACACACACACACACCGACAACACACACACACACACACACACCGACAACACACACACACACAACAAAACACACACACACACCGACAACACACACACACACACCGACAACACACACACACCGACAACACACACACACACACACCGACAAAACACACACACACACACCGACAACACACACACACACACACCGACAACACACACACACACACACCGACAACACACACACACACACACACACCGACAACACACACACACACACACACACTGACAACACACACACACACACACACACACCGACAACACACACACACACACACCGACAACACACACACACACACCGGCAACACACACACACCGACAACACACACACAGACAACACACACACACACCGACAACACACACACACACACACAACACACACACACACACAACACACACACCGACAAAACACACAGACACCGACAACACACACACACACACACACACCGACAACACACACACACACACCGACAACACACACACACACACACACCGACTACACACACACACACCGACAACACACACACACACTCACACCGACAACACACACACACACACAGACAACACACACACACAAACACACCGACAACACACACACACACACCGACAACACACACACACACCGACAACACACACACACACACACACACACACACACACACCGACAACACACACACACACACCGACAACACACACACACACAAACACCAGCAACACACACACACACACACCGACAACACACACACACACACACACCGACAACACACACACACACACCGACAACACACACACACACACCGACAACAGACACACACACACACACACACCGACAACACACACACACACACACACACACACACACACACACTGACAACACACACACACACACCGACAACACACACACACACACACACCGACAACACACACACACACACACCGACAACACACACACACACACACCGACAACACACATACACACACCGACAACACACACACACACAACACACACACACACACCGACTACACACACACACACACACACACCGACAACACACACACACACACACCGAGAACACACACACACCGACAACACACACACACACACACACACACACACACACCGACAACACACACACAAACACACCGACAACACACACACACACAACACACACACACACACACCGACAACACACACACACACACCGACAACACACACACACACACTGACAACACACACACACACACACACCGACAACACACACACACACACACACCGACAACACACACACACCGACAACACACACACACACACCGACAACACACACACACACACACACCGACAACACACACACACACACACCGACAACACACACACACACACAACGACAACAAACACACACACCGACAACACACACACACACAACACACACACACACCGACAACACACACACACACACACCGACAACACACACACACCGACAACACACACACACACCGACAACACTCACACACACCGACAACACACACACACACACACACACACACCGACAACACACACACACACACACACACACCGATAACACACACACACCGACAACACACACACACACACACAAACACACCAACAACACACACACACACCGACAACACACACACACACACACACCGACAACACACACACACACACACACACCGACAACACACACACACAACAAAACACACACACACACCGACAACACACACACACACACCGACAACACACACACACACACCGACAACACACACACACACACACCGACAAAACACACACACACACACCGACAACACACACACACACACACCGACAACACACACACACACACACCGACAACACACACACACACACACACACCGACAACACACACACACACACACACACACTGACAACACACACACACACACACACACACCGACAACACACACACACACACACCGACAACACACACACACACACCGGCAACACACACACACCGACAACACACACACAGACAACACACACACACACCGACAACACACACACACACACACAACACACACACACACACAACACACACACCGACAAAACACACAGACACCGACAACACACACACACACACACACACACCGACAACACACACACACACACCGACAACACACACACACACACACACCGACTACACACACACACACCGACAACACACACACACACTCACACCGACAACACACACACACACACACACCGACAACACACACACACACACACACCGACAACACACACACACACACACCGACAACACACACACACACACACTGACAACACACACACACACACACACACCGACAACACACACACACACACACCGACAACACACACACACACACCGGCAACACACACACACCGACAACACACACACCGACAACAAACACACACACCGACAACACACACACACACACACAACACACACACCGACAACACACACACACACCGACAACACACACACACACACACACCGACAACACACACACACACACTGACAACACACACACACACACACACACCGACTACACACACACACCGACAACACACACACACACACACCGACAACACACACACACACACCGACAACACACACACACACACCGACAACACACACACACACACACACACACACACACCGACAACACACACACACACACCGACAACACACACACACACAAACACCAGCAACACACACACACACACACCGACAACACACACACACACACACACCGACAACACACACACACACACCGACAACACACACACACACACCGACAACAGACACACACACACACACACACCGACAACACACACACACACACACACACACACACACACACTGACAACACACACACACACACCGACAACACACACACACACACACACCGACAACACACACACACACACACCGACAACACACACACACACACACCGACAACACACATACACACACCGACAACACACACACACACAACACACACACACACACCGACTACACACACACACACACACACACCGACAACACACACACACACACACCGAGAACACACACACACCGACAACACACACACACACACACACACACACACCGACAACACACACACAAACACACCGACAACACACACACACACAACACACACACACACACACCGACAACACACACACACACACCGACAACACACACACACACACTGACAACACACACACACACACACACCGACAACACACACACACACACACACCGACAACACACACACACCGACAACACACACACACACACCGACAACACACACACACACACACACACCGACAACACACACACACACACACCGACAACACACACACACACACAACGACAACAAACACACACACCGACAACACACACACACACAACACACACACACACACCGACAACACACACACACACACACCGACAACACACACACACTGACAACACACACACACACCGACAACACTCACACACACCGACAACACACACACACACACACACACACACCGACAACACACACACACACACACACACACCGATAACACACACACACCGACAACACACACACACACACACAAACACACCAACAACACACACACACACCGACAACACACACACACACACACACACCGACAACACACACACACACACACACACCGACAACACACACACACACAACAAAACACACACACACACCGACAACACACACACACACACCGACAACACACACACACACACCGACAACACACACACACACACACCGACAAAACACACACACACACACCGACAACACACACACACACACACCGACAACACACACACACACACACACCGACAACACACACACACACACACACACACTGACAACACACACACACACACACACACACCGACAACACACACACACACACACCGACAACACACACACACACACCGGCAACACACACACACCGACAACACACACACCGACAACACACACACACACCGACAACACACACACACACACACAACACACACACACACACAACACACACACCGACAAAACACACAGACACCGACAACACACACACACACACACACCGACAACACACACACACACACCGACAACACACACACACACACACACCGACTACACACACACACACCGACAACACACACACACACTCACACCGACAACACACACACACACACACACCGACAACACACACACACACACACACACCGACAACACACACACACACACACCGACAACACACACACACACACACTGACAACACACACACACACACACACACCGACAACACACACACACACACACCTACAACACACACACACACACCGGCAACACACACACACCGACAACACACACACCGACAACAAACACACACACCGACAACACACACACACACACACAACACACACACCGACAACACACACACACACCGACAACACACACACACACACACACCGACAACACACACACACACACCGACAACACACACACACACACACACACCGACTACACACACACACCGACAACACACACACACACACACCGACAACACACACACACACACCGACAACACACACACACACACCGACAACACACACACACACACACACCGACAACACACACACACCGACAACACACACACACCGGCAAAACACACACACACCGACAACACACACACACACAACACACACACACACCGACAACACACACACACACACCGACAACACACACACACACACACACACCGACAACACACACACACACCGACAACACACACACACAACACACACACACACACCGACAACACACACACACACAGACAACACACACACACAAACACACCGACAACACACACACACACACCGACAACACACACACACACACCGACAACACACACACACACACACACACACACACACACCGACAACACACACACACACACCGACAACACACACACACACAAACACCAGCAACACACACACACACACACCGACAACACACACACACACACACACACCGACAACACACACACACACACCGACAACACACACACACACACACACACCGACAACAGACACACACACACACACACACACACACCGACAACACACACACACACACACACACACACACACACTGACAACACACACACACACACCGACAACACACACACACACACACACCGACAACACACACACACACACACCGACAACACACACACCGGCAACACACACACACACACACCGACAACACACACACACTTACAACACACACACACACACCGACAACACACACACACACACCAACAACACACACACACACACACACACACACACACCGACAACACACACACACACACACCGACAACACACACACACACAACACACACACACACTGACAACACACACACACACACACCGACAACACACAAGCACAAACACACCGACAACACACACACACACACACACCGACAACACACACACACACACCGACAACACACACACACACACACACACCGACAACACACACACACACACACACACACACACACACACAACGACAACACACACACACACACACACACACACTGACAACACACACACACACACACCGACAACACACACACACACACACACACACCGACAACACACACACACACACACCGACAACACACACACACACACCGGCAACACACACACACCGACAACACACACACCGACAACACACACACACACCGACAACACACACACACACACACAACACACACACACACACAACACACACACCGACAAAACACACAGACACCGACAACACACACACACACACACACCGACAACACACACACACCGACAACACACACACACACACACACCGACTACACACACACACACCGACAACACACACACACACTCACACCGACAACACACACACACACACACACCGACAACACACACACACACACAACGACAACACACACACACCGACAACACACACACACACACACACACCGACAACACACACACACACACACCGACAACACACACACACACACACTGACAACACACACACACACACACACACCGACAACACACACACACACACACCGACAACACACACACACACACCGGCAACACACACACACCGACAACACACACACCGACAACAAACACACACACCGACAACACACACACACACACACAACACACACACCGACAACACACACACACACCGACAACACACACACACACACACACCGACAACACACACACACACACCGACAACACACACACACACACCGACTACACACACACACCGACAACACACACACACACACACCGACAACACACACACACACACCGACAACACACACACACACACACACCGACAACACACACACACCGACAACACACACACACCGGCAAAACACACACACACCGACAACACACACACACACAACACACACACACACCGACAACACACACACACACACCGACAACACACACACACACACACACACCGACAACACACACACACACCGACAACACACACACACAACACACACACACACACCGACAACACACACACACACACACAGACAACACACACACACAAACACACCGACAACACACACACACACACCGACAACACACACACACACACCGACAACACACACACACACACACACACACACACACCGACAACACACACACACACACCGACAACACACACACACACAAACACCAGCAACACACACACACACACACCGACAACACACACACACACACACACCGACAACACACACACACACACCGACAACACACACACACACACACACACCGACAACAGACACACACACACACACACACACACCGACAACACACACACACACACACACACACACACACACACACTGACAACACACACACACACACCGACAACACACACACACACACACACCGACAACACACACACACACACACCGACAACACACACACCGGCAACACACACACACACACACCGACAACACACACACACTTACAACACACACACACACACCGACAACACACACACACACACCAACAACACACACACACACACACACACACACCGACAACACACACACACACACACCGACAACACACACACACACAACACACACACACACTGACAACACACACACACACACACCGACAACACACAAACACAAACACACCGACAACACACACACACACACACACCGACAACACACACACACACACACCGACAACACACACACACACACCGACAACACACACACACCGACAACACACACACACACACCGACAACACACACACACAACGACAACACACACACACACAACACACACACAGCGACAACACACACACACACCGACAACACACACACACACACACCGACAACACACACACACACACCGACAACACACACACACACACACACACCGACTACACACACACACACCGACAACACACACACACACACACCGACAACACACACACACACACCGACAACACACACACACACACACCGACAACACACACACACACACCGGCAACACACACACACACACACACCGACACACACACACACACACACACACACACACACCGACAACACACACACACACACACACACACACTGACAACACACACACACCGACAACACACACACACACACACCGACAACACACACACACACAACACACACACACACACACCGACAACACACACACACACACACCGACAACACACACACACCGACAACACACACACACACACACCGACAACACACACACACACAACACACACACACACACACCGACAACACACACACACACACACACCGACACACACACACACACACACACACCGACAACACACACACATACACCGACAACACACACACACACAACACACACACACACACCGACAACA